>NC_060120.1:114324276-114627306 GCF_021461395.2 Schistocerca americana
AAACAACAGGAAAGATAGAATTTATTCGAGATGCTACTGGTGCCCTTCAAACAGAAAGAAGAAATTTTACACATTGTCACACTTTCTTCTTACCAAATCCGTAGAGTCATTTAGATCGGCTGTGGTGTTACAGGAACGGATTCTGCTTAGGGTGACCATACGTCCCGATTAATCGGGTTTGTCCCGTTTTTGGAGGCTCAAAAATTTGTCCCGACTTTTTTTTTTAACAAGCAATTTGTCCCGATTTTCAAGGATTATTTTCAGACATTTACAAAGTGGTTAAAATATTTTCTGAGCGTCGATTTTATAAACTATCAATTGAAACTGACATTCCGTACGTTGGTACCCCCTGATAACGTACAGCTTAAGCACTGTAATTGTTGTGTACTCTTATTTTCTTTGCTTTTGCTTGCCATTGTTGTCAGCACCCAGTATCAGTTTCGTGAAGTGCTAGCACGTCGTGGCGATGCCGAAACGAAAATCAAAGTTTTCGGAAGAGCTTCAGAGGAAATTTCCTTGCTTCACTGCTACAGGCAATGACTGTTCAGCAAAATGTAACGTATGTAACTGTGCTGTATCCGTGTGGTTGAAAGCGTTATCAGCTTACTATCGTCACAGTGGACAGATGAGAGGAATAGATTTACGGTGAGGAGCGTTAAATGTACACTCCTGGAAATTGAAATAAGAACACCGTGAATTCATTGTCCCAGGAAGGGGAAACTTTATTGACACATTCCTGGGGTCAGATACATCACATGATCACACTGACAGAACCACAGGCACATAGACACAGGCAACAGAGCATGCACAATGTCGGCACTAGTACAGTGTATATCCACCTTTCGCAGCAATGCAGGCTGCTATTCTCCCATGGAGACGATCGTAGAGATGCTGGATGTAGTCCTGTGGAACGGCTTGCCATGCCATTTCCACCTGGCGCCTCAGTTGGACCAGCGTTCGTGCTGGACGTGCAGACCGCGTGAGACGACGCTTCATCCAGTCCCAAACATGCTCAATGGGGGACAGATCCGGAGATCTTGCTGGCCAGGGTAGTTGACTTACACCTTCTAGAGCACGTTGGGTGGCACGGGATACATGCGGACGTGCATTGTCCTGTTGGAACAGCAAGTTCCCTTGCCGGTCTAGGAATGGTAGAACGATGGGTTCGATGACGGTTTGGATGTACCGTGCACTATTCAGTGTCCCCTCGACGATCACCAGTGGTGTACGGCCAGTGTAGGAGATCGCTCCCCACACCATGATGCCGGGTGCTGGCCCTGTGTGCCTCGGTCGTATGCAGTCCTGATTGTGGTGCTCACCTGCACGGCGCCAAACACGCATACGACCATCATTGGCACCAAGGCAGAAGCGACTCTCATCGCTGAAGACGACACGTCTCCATTCGTCCCTCCATTCACGCCTGTCGCGACACCACTGGAGGCGGGCTGCACGATGTTGGGGCGTGAGCGGAAGACGGCCTAACGGTGTGCGGGACCGTAGCCCAGCTTCATGGAGACGGTTGCGAATGGTCCTCGCCGATACCCCAGGAGCAACAGTGTCCCTAATTTGCTGGGAAGTGGCGGTGCGGTCCCCTACGGCACTGCGTAGGATCCTACGGTCTTGGCGTGCATCCGTGCGTCGCTGCGGTCCGGTCCCAGGTTGACGGGCACGTGCACCTTCCGCCGACCACTGGCGACAACATCGATGTACTGTGGAGACCTCACGCCCCACGTGTTGAGCAATTCGGCGGTACGTCCACCCGGCCTCCCGCATGCCCACTATACGCCCTCGCTCAAAGTCCGTCAACTGCACATACGGTTCACGTCCATGCTGTCGCGGCATGCTACCAGTGTTAAAGACTGCGATGGAGCTCCGTATGCCACGGCAAACTGGCTGACACTGACGGCGGCGGTGCACAAATGCTGCGCAGCTAGCGCCATTCGACGGCCAACACCGCGGTTCCTGGTGTGTCCGCTGTGCCGTGCGTGTGATCATTGCTTGTACAGCCCTGTCGCAGTGTCCGGAGCAAGTATGGTGGGTCTGACACACTGGTGTCAATGTGTTCTTTTTTCCATTTCCAGGAGTGTATTTTACTGACTTCTGTTCATACCTATTAGGCAAACCTGAGTTGCTGAATAAAATTTCATCTTCGAAGAAATATGATTGCAATGTGGAATCCACAAAACAATAAATTCCTTGTGTTCACTAAAACCTTTTTTGTAGTGATTGTTACTGTATGTCTTTCTACATTCTGTGTTATAAATGTTACATTTCTTAATAAGTAAATTTCTGAAAACTTGAAATGTACTTCTTTCCAGTCTTTCCATTTTTTGTTTGGTTTTGTACACACACTCACACACACACACACACACACACACACACACACACACACACACACACACACACATATATATATATATATATATATATATATATATATATATATATATCAGTGAAGGCTATATTTGCAGAGGAACTAGAAATGTTAGCATTAAAAGTGATATTTAACGAGAAATAAAAATTGTCCCACTTTTGGCCAAGAAAATGTATGAAAGTCCCACTTTTGTCCGAAGAAAATATGGTCACCCTAATTCAACTGTTTTTCCACCGTAACTCTGGAAGAAATATAGCACACTCTTAACAGCTTAAAAAAGTGGTACCACATGGTATACACCTCAAAAAAGATTAGGATAGGACACTCATCTCTCTTTCGTAAAACCATGTTAACAGCATTAAATCAACAAAGTGCACTTATGAACTTAATCAAACTAAATAAGGATGACTGTGACAGCAGTACAGCATACATTACACTGATGTGACAAAAGTCATGAGACACCTACTAATATCGTGTCGGACCTCCTTTGCCCGGCGTAGTGCAGCAACTCGATGTGGTGTGGACTCAACAAGTTGTTGAATATCCCCTGCAGAAATACATGAGCCATGCTTCCTCTACAGCCGTCCATAAAGCCGAAAGTGTTGCCAGTGCAGGATTTTGTGCACGAGCTGACCTCTCGATTATGTCTCACACATGTTCTACGTCATTCAGGTTGGTCGATCGGGGTGGCCATATCATTCGCTCGAATTATTCTTTGAACCAGTCGCGAGCAATGGTCCCTGGTGACATGGCGCATTGTCATCCATAATAATTCCATTGTTGTTTGGGGACATGACGTCCATGAATGACCGCACATGATCTCCAAGTACCTAAACGTAACAATTTCCAGTCACTGATCGGTTCAGTTTCAATGGGCATCCAGTCATTCCATGTAAACACAGCCCACGCCATTATAGAGCCACCACCAGCTTGCGCAGTGCCTTGTCGACAACTTGGGTCCGTGGCTTCACGGGGTCTACACCACGCTCGAACCCTACCATCACTGTTTACCAACTGAAATGGGGACTCATCTGACTAGGTCACTGTTTGTCAGTCGTCTACAGTGCAACCGAGACGGTCACAAGCCCAAAAGAGGCGCTGCAGGCGATGTCGTGTAGAGGCACTTGCGTCGATCATTGGCTGCCATGGCCCGTTAACGCTAAATTTCGCTATACTATCCTAACGGATATGTTCGTCCTATGTCCCACATTGATTCTGCGGTTATTTCACGCAAGGGTGCTTGTCTGTTAGCACTTGCAACGCTACGCAAACGCCGTTGGTCTCGGTCGTTACATGAAGGCCGTCGGCCACTGGATTGTCCGTGGTGAGAGGTAATGCCTGAAATTTGGTACTGTTGGCACACTCTTGACACTGTAGACGTCGGAATACTAAATTCTTTAACGACTTCCGATACGGAGTGTCCCGTGCTCCACCTACCGCACTGTTGTTGTTGTGGTCTTCAGTCCTGAGACTGGTTTGATGCAGCTCTCAATGCTACTCTATCCTGTGCAAGCTGCTTCATCTCCCAGAACGTACTGCAGCCTACATCCTTCCGAATCTGCGTAGTGTATTCATCTCATGGTCTCCCTCTACGATTTTTACCCTCCGCGCTGCACTCTAATACTAAATTGGTGATCCCTTGATGCCTCAAAACATGTCCTACCAACCGATCCCTTCTTCTAGTCAAGTTGTGCCATAAACTCCTCTTCTCCCCAATTCTATTCAATACCTCCTCTGTAGTTGTGTGATCTACCCATGTAATCTTCATCATTTTTCTGTAGCACCACATTTCGAAAGCTTCTATTCTCTTCTTGTCCAAACTGTTTATCGTCCACGTTTCACTTCCATACATGGCTACACTCCATACAAATACGTTCAGAAACGACTTCGTGGCACTTAAATCTATATTCGATGTTAACAAATTTCTCTTCTTCAGAAACGCATTCCTTTCCATTGCCAGTCTACATTTTATATCCTCTCTACTTCGAACGTCATCAGTTATTTTGCTCCCGAAATAGCAAAACTCCTTTACTACTTTGTGTCTCATTTCCTAATCTAATTCCCTCAGCATCACCCAACTTAATTCGACTACATTCCATTATCCTCGTTTTGCTTTTGTTGATGTTCATCTTATATCCTCCCTTCAAGACACTGTCCATTCCGTTCAACTGCTCTTCCAAGTCCTTTGCTGTCTCTGACAGAATTACAATGTCATCGGCGAACCTCAAAGTTTTCATTTCTTCTCCATGGATTTTAATTCCTACTCCGAATTTTTCTTTTGTTTCCTTTACTGCTTACTCAATATACAGATTGAATAACATCGCGGAGAGGCTACAACCCTGTCTCACCTCCTTCCCAACCACTGCTTCTCTTTCATGCCCCTCGACTCTTATAACTGCCATCTGGTTTCTGTACAAATTGTAACTAGCCTTTCGATCCCTGTATTTTACCTCTGCCACCTTCAGAGATATGAAAGAGAGCATTCCAATTAACATTGTCAAAAGCTTTCTCTAGGTCTACAAATGCTAGAAACGTAGGCTTGCCTTTCCTTAATCTATTCTCTAAGATAAGTCGTAGGGTCAGTATTGCCTCACGTGTTCCAAGATTTCTACTCAATCCAAACTGATCTTCTCCGAGGTCGGCTTCTACCAGTTTTTCCATTCGTCTGTAAAGAATTCGTGTTAGTATTTTGCAGCCGTGGCTTATTAAACTGTTAGTTCGGTAATTTTCACATCTGTCAACACCTGCTTTCTTTGGGATTGGAGCTATTATACTCTTCTTGAAATCTGAGGGTATTTCGCCTGTCTCATACATCTTGCTCACCAGATGGTAGAGTTTTGTCAGGCCTGGCTCTCCCAAGGCTGTCAGTAGTTCTAGTGGGATGTTGTCTACTCCCGGTGCCTTGTTTCGACTTAGGTCTTTCAGTGTTCTCTCAAACTCTTCACGCAGTATCATATCTCCCATTTCATCTTCATCTACATCCTCTTCCATTTCCATAATATTGTCCTAAAGTATATCGCCCTTGTATAGCCCTTCTATGTACTTCTTCCACCTTTCTGCTTTCCCTTCTTTGCTTAGAACTGGGTTTTCATCGGACCTCTTGATATTCATACAAATCCACCTACCACACTGCGTCCAAATTCTGTTAACTCCAATCGTGCGGTCATATCTCACGTCGGACACCTTTTCACACGAATCACCTGAGTTCAAATGACATCTCCACCAATGCACTGTCCTCTTATACCTGGTGTACGCAGTACTACCTCCGTTTGTATACGTGCATGTCCCATGACTTTTGTCGCCTCAGTGTGTAGTAACGGTGGTCCTACGACTCTTCTTGTTAACTGACTTCGAACATTTTTGGCTACGCTTTAACCCTGAAAGGATACCACAACTTTATACATTAATATTTAGTGTGTAGTAACTGCAACAGAAGTAGTTTTTCTCAATGGAAACCTCATTTACACATATGAGAATGTTCACTCTTTTCATCATTCATCTGTTGCGCATCACTGCAAAAATGTGAAGAAGTGAATGTAGCAGTGCCCAGCTGTTTGTGACCGCCAGAATCCACGGAAGTTGTTGGTTAGTTATACTCCACTATGTAACTGAATATTATTATTGTTATTTTCCATGATAATTGCTGAATTATCAGTTTAATTTTTACAACAATGAATATTTCAAAATTATTTATTCTAGTCCATAAAAAGAACCAAGTGCTCAAATTGTGCATTGAAAACGGATACATATATTTGTATAAATCATGCATCTAAAATCATTAAAAAATGAGCTAAGAGCATTAGAGCATAAAGACAAATTTTCCTTCCTCTAGAAAAAAAAAAGTCTGAAAGTGTTAACGTGACTGTTGCTGATGTCGAATTAAACAAGTTAACTTGTTACCAGTCATTGTTTGTTTATTTCCTCACCGCGGTTCGTAGGTTTAAACGTCAATTATCAGCTGGATTTATGTGAATATGGCATGTGTGTGTTGTGTTACGACTTGGGGGTAATGTGTGGCATTGTCTCCAGTGGTCTGAGGCTTCTTTCCGTTTCGTCTTATATCACATACACCATCACAATTTGTAAACACTGTGATGTGAGCAGAGTGTGACGTTATTTGTGAAGTAATACGGCAGAGAAAGGAGCCTGTGACCACTGGAGACGATGCCACAGGCTACTTGCAAAGTCTAAGGCAACACATACATGTCATATTAATCCACAGAAATCCGCCAGCTGATGGAAATTTAAACCTTCGAAACAGGTTGTGGAAACAACTAATCAGTGATTAGTAACAGTAAACTTATTTCATTTGTCAACTGACACCGCGTTGTACGGCCATCGGCTAAATTTAAATTTAATTATTGTAGTCGTCGATTGTTGCCTTTATTACTTTCGTAATGTCGAGTACTGTACTGTTATTGTACTTTAAAAAATTAAAAAGTAATCCAGATGAATCGGTTACCCGGGTTAATGAATAAAAGATGAACGAGATTCCACTGTACTGGGGACGGCAGTTTGTCCCGCATTTCGGAGGAATATTCTCTTACTATATATTTTTTCTCCAAGTTTTTGCGTGGATCTAAATTTCAACTCCATCTGTTAAGCTAAATACCGAAAGTTTTCATTATCGCTGCGGATTGAGTCCATTGAGGCGTATTATTGCGGGGTTACGCTGAAGAGTTTCCATTATTAGCCCTTACCTCAGTTCAGTTTATCTCTGCACCGACGTGGTTCTCTGTGTGTCTGTCTCATACGTATCACGATTAATTTGTTGTTAAAGTGTTTGATTGTTTTAAGTTAATTCAAATTACCAAATAGGAAGCGTTCGTTCCAAGAAGAATATTCAGAAAAATAGTTGTTCATAAAACGAGGGAGATGTGACTGTGTAGTAGAATCTGTAATTTGTGTTATGTTTCCCGTCTACTTTGGGGAAGAGCAGATATTAAGGATCATTTAGGTAGCGTAAAGCATAAATCAAACGTGTACTCTCCAAGCACTCTAAAAATGAACAGCTATTTTGTTTCAAATTCATTTAAAAAGGCAAAATTAGTAACAGCAGCGTAATTAGCAATGTGCTGTCATACCGTTAAACATCACATGACTTCGAAACCAGGTGGGTGCTATTCTAGGCTAAGCTCCAAACTTTTTAATGATTCCGTATCAGCAAAAAATGTGACTTTGGACAGAACAAAATCAACAGCAACTGTGAAATAAGTGTTAGCGTCCGACACTGCCAGACAAATGTGCATTTAGGCGGTAGTAATCACAAACCCCAAGTATTTCCATCTATTAATTCACTTTTTTAAGCTTAAGAGAAGTGGATACGTTTCTGTTTCCCAAATAGCGCTCATTTTTAGTCAGCTTACGAGAAACGTCCCGGTTTGTCACACAGAAATTATGGCAACCCTACACTGTACTCAGTTTTAGTTCTATGGTGAGCAGAGTCAATTAAGTAGCAGCGTTCGAGTACAGACGCCTGATAACTTCCATAAGATGGATTGGTGAGACCCGTTTTCTGACAAATTCCACAATTTCAAGATAATTACTTAAAAAGAGAAATGTTTTATGTCATCGTCGTTTCTGCACGCAGGGACGACAGTGACAGACAGTGAAGCCACTTTTTGACACCCCTGCTGACAGGAACAGTAGCTATCTTATCGCTATGCCCTCACGTGCATTTCACTTTACTTCCGTATCTTTGCTACCCTCGCCTCGGGATACGACTATGGGCTTAGTCATTTAAGAAGACCTTGAATGCAATAATACTTGTCAGTTGACATGTTACGAATCTTTCCTTTGCCCACATGACAACCAAGTATTGCAACGAACACGCTATGGAAGGCAAAGGTCGTACAATCAGTATAAATACACTTAGACAGGGCTGTGGGTACAGGGAACAGTTGGTGATGGTTGAAGTTATGAAGCGCAGACTGCGTAGGAAGGAGTTTAGTCGCTAAGAAAATATCAACCAAGCATCACAGCACTCCATCTTCTCGCATCCACCTGTATCGGAGCATTGAACATTAAAGTTTAATATACTTGCAATCCAGGAAGGGTATAATGTAACAATTTTGTCAACGTCGCGGTCGTTAAAGACAGAGCACCAACTCTCTTGATGAAGTGAGGGAAGTTGCGCATTCGCCTGATTTGAGGGACGACTCCTCCAATCGTCTAAAGTTATTGAAAGAAATCACGAAAAAATCTCTGTCAAGATGGCAGGACGGGCATCAACATCGCCCCCCAGGAATACGTCCTTGGAGTTCATTGTTGCATGAAGTACATCAATCAACAGCTAGCGACGGAGCTGCTATTCAAACACTAGTGACAGAATTAAAACACTGTACGATTAAGCTTCACGTTCTTCACTTGCTAACGTCAACATAAGCAATTGTAATATGCGAGATTGTTAACAGTCTGTGAAATGGAGAGATTAGAGCCGGTATGCTGGAAACAAACGCCAAGCACCTTCTTAGAGGTTGGGACAGAACTATGGGGCTCTTACGGAAACTGTGTTGGTCGTTCCCAGTTAAAAAATACTAAATTAAAACATGAAAAATCTGCACTTAGAGTTGATCCAGAGGCACAAATTATTAAGGGCGTTTGTTGTAACGTGTGCACAGAACTCAAGTGTGTTAAGAGAATAGCCGGCCGCTGTGGACGAGCGGTTCTAGGTGCTTCACTCTGCAACCGCGCGACCGCTACGGTCACGGGTTCGAATCCTGCCTCGGGCATGGATGTGTGTGATGCCCTTAGGTTAGTTAGGTTTAAGTAGTTGTAAGTCCAGGGGACTGATGACCTCAGATGTTAAGTCTCATAGTGCTTAGAGCCATTAGAACCATTTGTTAAGAGAATACTGGAGAGTATGTTAAATAGAAGATTTCAAGAAGTCAGATCGAAATTGAAAATTCTAATCGCCATGTTTGAAAAGCAACTATTTACATTGTCCGGCCCTGGTAGCTGAGTGGTCAGCGCGACGGAATGTCATACCTAACTGCCCGGGTTCGATTCCCGGCTGGATCGGAGATTTTCTCCCCTCAGGGACTGGGTGTTGTGTTGTCCTTATCATCATCATTTCATCCCCATCGACACGCAAGTCGCCGAAGTAGCGTCAACTCGAAAGACTTGCACCAGGCGAACGGTCTACCCGACGGGAGGCCCTAGCCACACGGCATTTACATTTAACTATTTGCATTGAGTTTTCACTACCTTGGCGTGTATTCTGTCTCACTGCCCTTTTAGACCTTTCTTTACAGCTGTCCCGTTACTCTGCATGGAGGAGCTGTCGTGTCATCTAACACACTGATGATCATGGAACTTCCACCGTGTGAAATCTTATGGGACTTAACTGCTAAGGTCATCAGTCCCTAGCTGTTTTCAAGTAGTGTTCTGCTGCTGGGCAAAGGCCTCTCTCCCTCTCGCCCACTGGTCTCTGTTCCGCTCTTACCTTGGCCATGAGGTTCCTCCATATAATCCCAACTCATCTCGCTATCTTCCTCTCGGCTTCTCCATACTGCTTACAGAGGGAGCCATTCTGTTGTTCATTTGATCCATCTCTCATCAGATCTTCTCATAACATGTCCCACCCACAGTTATTTTGGGGTTTTTAATTTGGGTCAGCGCAGTATTACTACTGTTTTTAGTCCATTTCTGACTCTATCTCGTAGTACTATATTGAATATACTGCATTCCGACGGCCTCTGTGTCACTATGTTTTTATTTTCCTGATAATCTGTGAGAAATGTAAGACCAAATATGAATTGAAAATCTTATTTTTAGACATACGAAATCGGAACGTGTTGGATCATAAAGCAGAATTTTGATATTTATCATTCTTTGTGGAGATGTTCATTTCGAACACATATGAAATGGAAGAAATGTATTCGGAATTACGAATACGATCAAACTTCAGCTACACAATTTGTTAGTGACATATGAGAATTTGTGCTGGAACAGGACCCGAACCGAGATTTCCCATTTTACGCGATCCGTCGCCTTAATTATCACATACATGCATGTCTGAAAGATATTGCATAATACCTCTTAAGAAAACGATGCACGAAAATAGCATTTAATGCACAGACAGGTTGCGACAGTAATAAAATCTCTTCCCGTGCGGGAAAAACAGCAACTGTGCAAGTGCAGGATTTGGATACATGTTGACATATGGGGGTTTGTGAGGATGGTATCTGTTCTTTCCTCTGTCCGAAAGAACAGATACCATCGGTGACCCTGAAGCTCTCTAGAATGAAATCCTAATTAAATCAAGACCTTAAGCTGTCGACAGGCGTTAATATACATCGATGGGGACGGTTGAAAATGTGTGCCCCGACCGGGACTCGAACCCGGGATCGCCGAGTTTATGTCCGAAAGAACAGATACCATCTTCATATAGTTAAGGCTAACCGGCCATTGACCTTCTTCTGTGCGGATGCATACGCTTTGCCCGAACTCTTACGGGACTCGGTAAGATTGTCTGCTGCGAGCAATGAGTGTAATGGGCAGGGGCACTACGAATGTAGTGTGTGGACATTAAGTAGGGAATGTGGGTATCATGGGGAGCTTGCAAGGGATAAGTCCCTGCAGTCACTCTAACCTCTGGGCTTTCGGTGACTCAGATGGATAGAGCGTCGGCCATGTACGCAGGAGATCCCGGGTTCGAGTCCCGGTTGGAGCACAAATTTTCAACTGTCCCCGTTGATGTATATCAACGCCTGTCGACAGCTGAAGGTCTTGATTTAATTATCAATTTATTATGGACGTTTGGGTCTGTCCGGGAGCCGCGCTCGGGTAGCCGAAATTGTAACCACGACCGCTCGCGTAAAGCGGGAAATACGGGTTCGGGTCCTCGTTCGGCACACGTTTTCATACATAACTGATAAATTGTGCAGCTGAGGTCTAATCGCGTTCGTAATTGTGAATACATTACTTCTGTTTCACACAGGTATAGATCGTAGCAGCGTCTGTTCATTCAGATATGTATGCATGTCTGAAGGACATTGCATAGTACACCGTAAACATGGACACTGCAAAGTGGATATAAAATGATTAAGCTCTCACTACATACTGGTGTCCATCTTCATTATGAGTTGTGAGCCCACAGACACAAATACACTCTTGTATTCGTTGCAGCATGGAAGGAAACAGGTTCCGAATGTCATCATGTACGCACACCGTTTATGTGCAAGAATTGCTAGTTCGGTACTGAAAATATGCTCACATAAGGATAAAATTTTAAACAACATATCCCACAGGCATGCAAATATTGAAGCATCAGTTTGATAGGATTGGATCAAGGCGTTCACAGTGTAGCTTTCCATTTCCGTCAGTGTAGATCAGCCGGCCGATCTTCTTTGGTAAGAGATGTCAAGTTCGAACAGTTTTTTCTTGTTTTCGTAGAGTGGGTACCCACTTCCATTTGATGTCTGTTACTGAATAATAGAATTTACCTAAGCTGTGTTGACTGGTAAGTCTATTCAAGTTGGATGTTATCTACCTGTATCAACGGTTTTTCCGTGTCTCTAGCCAAAACATTTGTTTTTAACACGTTATGATGTTGGTCAGCTTCATTACTCACTTCGTTTGGTTGTTCCAGCATCTTCTGTTGTTTGTGTGGATATGTGTCCTGTGCGCTGTCATCTGCAAAGCTCAAGTGGTTCTTACTTTTTTTTCAACTTTGGTACCTTTCTTCGCCGAGTCTAGTTTTCTAAAGGAGTGTTATAAAGCTGCTTAAAATAATTTGGCTGAAATTCTATAGCCTAGTTTGACTTTCTTTCAGTATCACATTTTCATGCAGTTTTTCCAGTTTAATATGTGCTGTTCTATTGATTTAGAAATCTTTTATTAGTATGAAATAGTTCAAAAGTATTCTTCGTTCATTTAATACTTTAACATGATTTTCAGAAACAGAGATGAGTGTCCTGTCCTAAACGTTTATAAGATATTTATAGGGTTGCCATATCTAGCTGGGACCTAGTCGTGACACTGAGATGGGTGTGTGGAAATGAAGTAACTGTAGTTAATCTGGTACTGTTAGATTGATTCCACAGTCCCTGGCAGCAGTCAGTTTCTTTCATCAGTCCTCTGGGCCGACATCAGGGAAAATACTCTTTCCACAGTGGCGTTGTAATGCTTTTTCCACAGTGGCGTTGTGGGCGGGAATAGAAAACAAATATTCGCATAATTTTATCAGTTGACATATGTGTTCAGGATTTTCGGTTTTCTTAAGAAATTCAAATGGCTCTAAGCACTATGGGACTTAACATCTGTGGTCATCATTCCCCTAGAATTAGAACTACTTAAACCTAACTAACCTAAGGACATCACACACATCCATGCCCGAGGCAGGATTCGAACCTGCGACCGTAGCAGCGCCTAGAACCAGCCGGTCACAGCGGCCGGCTTTCTGAAGAAAGTCAATCCTTCTTTCTTCTGTGGAGTGTTCAGACCTCTATTCCTTCGTGTCACGCTTGGTTTCTAGAAAGCTCTTGAGATATATATATTCCTGAAAACAATTGTCGTCTGAAACGTTCACGCCATTTTTTTCAGGTTTATAATAATGTTTTGAGTCATCACCCGATCTGGGGTTTCAGATAGCGTCATTCATTCGAATACTTGACATTTATTGGAAGAAATAGTCCCTTTCTGTAAGTAATCAAATGCTGTGGTATAGAAAGCTGTTGTCTCTTTGTCAACTTTCGAAATCAAATTAATGATTCCTTGGTTAGGGTCGTCAATTTTTAATTTGTTCAAGCTTATCTTGGTTTGCAGGCCAAAAAAATTTACAGTCCTTCTTTCATTGAGACAATTTTGAGTATCGATTAATATTTATTCTTGCCTCAGTTAGCGAGACATTATTCTTCTCGATACTTTTATTTTTATTTTTTTTTCAAACAGAACCAGGTTTCACTGCAGAATAATGAAGTAAATTTCCCTGAGCGGACTACTGAAAAAATCTGAAATTATTTTAGATGGCCTGTCTTCGACGTCAAAAAATTGTTTAAATGGAATCCAAAGCTTAAGAATTCTCTAAACTGCGGGCGTTAACGACAGCCATCTTGTTTTTGAGTGAGATAGAAGAGTATGATGATTGATATCAACGTATAAACAAAACTCTTTCAGTTTCTCTGTCCTTACCGTGTATACTGGAAAATAATTAAATATTTTCATGACGATTATTTCAATGTTGACAGTCAAGACTCCGGCAGCGTTTGATATAGTATTGTGGAGAATATGGGCAGTGCATCCAAATCGTTTTGCATTCCTAGTTCTTCTTTAATTTGTTGAAACACATTCTGTTGGACGCGTCGATGAAACCTTCCGAAGTTTGTATCATCTCCACAAAAAGTGATTAATGCATCAAATGGAATTTGCAGTTGTATTAAAGTGTCTAGACAAAACTTTGCAGTTGTCTTCGATGTTTCGGTATGCAGCGAATCATACTTCAACACCATCTGGTGGATCCTGTCAGTTTCAGTAAGCTATTGAACAACTAAAGGAAACATCTTTTCAGCCTTATGGTTCGATGCGACGGTGCCTACACCGTAAAATGAAACTTTTTGCAATTGTTTTATGCGTTCAGACACGGTGTGTGATGCGAGAATATTTTTAACAATCCTTGCTTTAGACTGCTTTGCGGCGATTTTGGAGTCAGGATAGGTTGCGGCATTCAGTTTTACGGTACAGTCAACAGAACTGAAGGATTGATGCCCGATGCTTCTGCGTGGCGCTGCTTAAATAGTTCCATCCCCGTACTACTGGAGAAGTCTGGTGTTTTCTCAAATGATGGCGCTAGATCTGGAAGGTTACGCAACATGGAACGCTACCTGTGTGACGACCGAGTCAACATAAACTTGTTGACATAAATAAAAGTAACTGAGGCTGCGTTTATATGTTGGACTAACATATGGCATTATTTCAGTACCTGAACCAAGCTCGTAACAGTATTTTGCAAAATCGGGACAAAATTGTGTCTTGGAATGTAGGGACAAGATCCTTAACGGTGAAGGTCCCACTATATCGGGACGAATGGAAACCGTAACTGGTGGAGCTGTTACGAAGCACAACTGTATTCCAGCATCGTAAATAATTATTTGTTTAATGTTTGCCTTTACGGAAATTGATAAATAACATGGCATTTCTGTATTGTTCCTCTAACTTTAAATTCGTTTATTGTTGTACGTACATACATATTATTCTCACGTTTGTCTTACATTTCACCTTATCACTTTTTTCCAGTTCAGTTATGTTTAATTTACGCAATTTTTTGCACTGTACCATGATTTCAACAGCTCCGGAGGATAGTGTGTGCTGCAAATTGCGTAACATACTTTATGCATGCAGTAGCTTCGTTACGCGTGTTAATTTTTCCAGGGATATCATTTTCCTCCTCTTCATCTTCCTTTGTTTCTTCTTGATCATATTCTGTGTTGCTGATTTTCATCAGATCTGTTGCTAAAGTGAAGGTAGAGCGAGTTGACAGGAAGGCATCACTTCGAATGTAGTCATCTGCAGTAGATGGAATGTTTAGCATTTTAATTAATTCGCGATTAGGTTGTACAGTATTGTCTTCCATTGTGTTGCTACTCTTTCCTGCTCGTTCTTAACATTCCCACACACTTCATGTCAAACGATGTGGTGATTAGCTATGAAACTGTCAAGCCATCCTGTGGATCTCATATTCCTTATTTCCAAGCTCTTTAGTGACTTTCAGAACATCACTCTGCAACATGGGTCTAGGCAAAGGTAAGTTTTCTTGCACTTGCACTGCGAACCATTCCCACACTTGGCACTTGGTGCAGGGAGTGGCAACTGTCCCTTAACATAGACAAATGTAATGTATTGCGAATACATAGAAAGAAGGATCCTTTATTGTATGATTATATGATAGCGGAACAAACACTGGTAGCAGTTACTTCTGTAAAATATCTGGGAGTATGCGTGCGGAACGATTTGAAGTGGAATGATCATATAAAATTAATTGTTGGTAAGGCGGGTACCAGGTTGAGATTCATTGGGAGAGTGCTTAGAAAATGTAGTCCATCAACAAAGGAGGTGGCTTACAAAACTCTCGTTCGACCTATACTTGAGTATTGCTCATCAGTGTGGGATCCGTACCAGATCGGTTTGACGGAGGAGATAGAGAAGATCCAAAGAAGAGCGGCGCGTTTCGTCACAGGGTTATTTGGTAACCGTGATAGCGTTACGGAGATGTTTAATAAACTCAAGTGGCAGACTCTGCAAGAGAGGCGCTCTGCATCGCGGTGTAGATTGCTCGCCAGGTTTCGAGAGGGTGCGTTTCTGGATGAGGTATCGAATATATTGCTTCCCCCTACTTATACCTCCCGAGGAGATCACGAATGTAAAATTAGAGAGATTAGAGCGCGCACGGAGGCTTTCAGACAGTCGTTCTTCCTGCGAACCATACGCGACTGGAACAGGAAAGGGAGGTAATGACAGTGGCACGTAAAATGCCCTCCGCCACACACCTTTGGATGGCTTGCGGAGTATAAATGTAGATGTAGATGTAGCAGTTGAGTCCCATAGTGCCCAGAGCCATTTGAACCATTTTGTAAACAACCGTGCATGAGCAGCTCCATGAGGGGGTCAGATACCCGATCAGTTCCAGTCATTCCACCAGGAAGGAGGTACACGGCTCGTGTTGTCTGTATTTCAACCAATGCTTAGGCGGTCAATACCGTGGTTCGATCGCGTCCGCATTGTTACTCTGTGCCAGGAAGCGCTCTCCACAAGGGAAGTGTCCAGGCGTCTCGGAGTGAACCAATGATGTTGTTCGGACATGGAGGAGATACACAGAGACAGGAACTGTCGATGACATGCCTCGATCAGGCCGCGCAAGGGCTACTACTGCAGTAGATTATGGCTCGGTGGAACCCTGACAGCAACGCCAGCATGTTGAATAACACTCTTCGTGCAGCCCCAGGATGTCGTGTCACGACTCAAACTATGATGCGTAGCTTCACTCCCGACGTCCATGGCGAGCTCCATCTTTGCAACCACGACATCATGCAGCGCGGTACAGATGGGCCCAACAACAAGCCGAATGGATCTGTCAGGACTGGCATCACGTTCTCTTTACCGATAAGTGTCGCATATGCCTTCAACCAGCCAATCGTCAGAGACGTATTTGGAGGCAACCCGGTCAGACTGAATGCCTTAGGCAAACTGTCCAGCGAGTGCAGCAAGATGGAGGTTCCCAGCTGTTTTGGGATGGCATTATGTGGGGCCAATGTACGCCTCTGGTGGTCATGGAAGGCGGCGTAACGGCTGTACGATACTTGAATGTTATCCTCCAACCGATAGTGCAACCATATCGGCAGCTTATTGGCGAAGCATTCATCTTCACAGACGACAGTTCGCACCCCCATCGTGCACATTTTGTGAATGAATCCTTCAGGATAACGACATCGCTCAACTAGAATGGCCAGCATGTTCTCCAGACACGAACCCTATCAAACATGCCTGGAATGGATTGAAAAGGGCTGTTCATCAACGTCGTAACCCACCAACCACTCTGAGGGATCTGCGCCCAATAGCCCTTGAGGAGTGGGACAATCTGGAGCAACAGTGCCTTGATGGACTTGTGGATAGTATCCCACGAAGAATACAGGCATGCATCAATGCAAGAGGACGTGGCACTGGGTATTAGAGGTACCGCTGTGTACAGTAATCTGGACCACCACCTCTGAAGGTCTCGCTGTATGGTGGTATAATCTCTGTTCCAATTTTCTGTACAGGTTCCGGAACTCTCGGAACCGAGGTGATGCAAAACTTTTTTTGATGTGTGTATTTGGAATGCTTGACCTTGCTGGGTAAAACCATTGTTTAATCGAACACCACCCACCTCTTTCACTGCGCCTATTGCAGCAGAGTTTCCGTAAATGCGCAACAACGTTCCAATGTGCTCCAGCGCGCTTCAGTAATAACGGGAAACGAGAAAAGCCAACAAACGAGCGAACCTTTTCCTTTGGTGTATCGACACTGCGCCCTAGTTGTTCGTTGTTGCACAGAGTGATGCGGCTTGATGCCCACATCCACAACGCCGCCCCGTGCCAAAACAGTTTTTCTCGGTTTTCCAGTGCTGAGCAGCATTGTCACGGCTGTACAGTCTTTAGTTGTTCATGACCCTAAAAGGACGCTACTCTTAACACAATGTATGCTGTAATACAGTAGCGCTGTAGAAGCTCTTATACGCATTGGACAACGAATTATTGGTTAAGTCTTAAAATCTGCGTTCCGTTTCCGCGTTAGGCGCGTTCCGCTTTATACGAAATATTAGCGTATAAAAGCGTATTAAATGCGCCGGGACTGAAATACTTGTACGGTTTAGGCCGATTTCCGAATTATACACATTCTGCTTTGATCAATTTTTACTGTTGTTTGATCGTTCAAGGCAGTATTCATTCTTCCATCGTTCTATTTATTCATTCACAGGTCATGTTCGATAAATCTCATAATGAATGAGAACTTGCAAGGATGTGGAACGAGGCAAATTATACATTAACAGGCAAAAGCACCTATACATGAATTCCCTGTGCTGAAAGAATATTTCGAGGTAGATGTGGATTGTATTCTAGCTACCACCCAATTGAAAGTAACAATTGTATCTTATTTCTAAAGTGGATGCTGGCTGCACCGTACTTTGTATGTCGTAAGTTGACAGCACCGCAAAACTTATAGGTTTCCTGACATTGTCCGAGCTAGTTGTAATAACTAAATCAATTACAATAGGGTTCTATCAATTACCAATAAGAAAGTTATTACTGGATAACGTATTTACTTTTGTATGTTATTATAGTCATTCATTCCTTCTACAGTGCAAAGTCTTCTTCGCCACTGTACGATCTTGTACTGCAAGGAAGCAAGGGAGAGGATGTTGGCCGGCACCCTCTTTCTACTACAGAAATGACACGTGGATTAATACGGTTCTTCGTTTACATGAACATGAACATTCACTTAACTGGAACAGAGTTCATGTGTCATGGTACAAGCTCAGCAGTGCTAGTTCTCTTGCAGACTATGTAGGTAACTTGCTATTACAAACTTTAGTCTCACTGCGAGTCCAGCTATAGGCACTAATCTGGTCGCTATGTACTGTCGTAACCTGCGATGTGAACTGAGCCCCCTCTGTGAATGTACTGACAGACGCCAAACGGGAAAAGTGAGTCAGTGAGTGAGCGACGCCCTCCGGTCAGCGACGGTGGGCTAAAAACGTGCTGTCGAGAGGGCGTTGTCGGCGTGTTGCTTGTGATGTGTCTCTGGCCTCAGGATAGGCGTGCTTCATCCAATGCCTACTTATCGATCTCTTTGTACATAATCTTTGCTGGCCGGTGTGCTGGCAATACCTCATACCATCACATACAGTGTATCTGCTTATCTTACTGTACTTTTGATACAAGCCGTGTAGACTGAAGGTTGCTTCCTTGTTGGTGGCTTATTGTCGCATAACATGGAAAAACTGGTAGAAGCCGACCTCGGGGAAGATCAGTTTGAATTCCATAGAAATGTTTGAACACGTGAGGCAATACTGACCCTACGACTAATCTTAGAAAATAGATTAAGGAAAGGCAAACCTACGTTTCTATCATTTGTAGACTTAGAGAAAGCTTTTGACAATGTTGACTGGAATACTCTCTTTCAAATTATGGAGGTGGCAGAGGTAAAATACAGGGAGCGAAAGGCTATTTACAATTTGTGCAGAAACCAGATGGCAGTTATAAGAGTTGAGGGGCATGAAAGGGAGTAGTGGTTGTGAAGGGAGTGAGACAGGGTTGCAGCCTATCTCCAATGTTATTCAATCTGTATATTGAGCAAGCAGTAAAGGAAACAAAAGAAAAATTTGGAGTAGGTATTAAAATCCATGGAGAAGAAATAAAAACTTTGAGGTTCGCCGATGACATTGTAATTCTGTCAGAGACAGCAAAGGACTTTGAAGAGCAGTTGAACGGAATGGATAGTGTCTTGAAAGGAGGGTATAAGGTGAACATCAACAAAAGCAAAACGAGGATAATAGAATGTAGTCGAATTAAGTCGGGTGATGCTGAGGGAATTAGATTAGGGAATGAGACACTTAAAGTAGTAAAGGAGTTTTGCTATTTGGGGGGCAAAATAACTGGTGATGGTCGAAGTAGAGAGGATATAAAATGTAGACTGGCAATGGCAAGGAAAGCGTTTCTGAAGAAGAGAAATTTGTTAACATCGAGTATAGATTTAAGTGTTAGGAAGTCATTTCTGAAAGTATTTGTATGGAGTGTAGCCATGTATGGAAGTGAAACGTGGACGATAAATAGTTTAGACAAAAAGAGACTAGAAGCTTTAGAAATGTGGTGCTACAGAAGAATGCGGAAGATTAGATGGGTAGATCACATAATTAATGAGGAAGTATTGAATAGAATTGAAGAGAAGAGACATTTGTGGCACTACTTGACTAGAAGAAGGGATCGGTTGGTAGGGCATATTCTGAGGCATCAAGGGATCACCAATTTAGTATTGGAGGGCAGCGTGGACGGTAAAAATCGTAGAGGGAGACCAAGAGATGAATACACTAAACAGATTCAGAAAGATGTAGGTTGCAGTAGGTACTGAGAGGTGAAGAAGCTTGCAGAGGACAGAGTAGCATGGAGAGCTGCATCAAACCAGTCTCTGGACTGAAGACCACAGCTACAACAACATGTAGTTTTTTGGTCTCTGGGTTTCTTTTGTATCGCTGTTTCTTTACTGTTCACTGTGGACTAAGAGAGTACAGTACTACTATTTAACAACAGTAGAAGACATTAAGAGAATTAAATATGATTTTATCCAGTGGTTGTGAAATTTGACGACAAGAAAACGAGAAGCACTGAATATATGCTACTAACAAGAGAAACTCCCCGTCTCATCCCCTCAGATTTAGCGATAAGGTGGCCCAGTTGATAGCCTGTCAAAAACTGATCACAGATCACGCATGAAAACAGGAAGAAGCATTATTGAACTGTGGGAAAAAGCAGAACAGAAACAATGAACGGTCCAAGCTTATCGAGAGAAGTCTGACAGGTGCAGGGTCGTGGTTAAATACTGGTACGGTAGCTCAGCATATTTGGTCAGAGGGTTAGCTGCCCCCTTTAATAAAACACTGAGTGAACAGATCAACGAGATCTTAAACAGGCGTCATCATGGGATGTCTGTCCCGAAAAAATGCAACAGAGCAAAATGGGATCACCAAAAACAAAAAGGGGTCATAGTATTGGAATGTAGACCGGATGAACCGGATCCAGAAATCGCTCGTGCCCGTTTTTTCACAACATTATGAACTGTTCGTCCTGTCATTGAAATGTTTGTTCTGTTTCTGTAGTCTTGGCACTTGTCAGACTATACATTGGTTACCATTGGTTATCGAATATGAGTCATGTGCTAAGAATACGTGACCGTCACATGTAAATGTGATGAATAGTGAGAGCAGGCCAGACACCACATAGACATCTCACAGAAATGAAAACAACAAATAAATGGGTGTGAACTATGTTACAACAAAGGAATTCGAGCGTCAGAACTTCCAAAACGAGACGCAACTTCAAAAACATTAAAATATGTGTTGTGACAGAGCACAGAGAAACTGTATGACTATGAAACTGTTGCGAACCACGACGCCGTTGCTCGTCTGGGTGCTTCTTCTTATCCTTGGACCGCTCACTGTTTCTGTTTTGCTGTTTTTCACAGTTCAGTAAACCTTCTTCCTGTTTTCATGCCTGATCTGAGTTCAGTTTTTGACGGGCTGTCTACTGGGACCTCTTACCACTAAATCTGAGAGTGATGTGATGGGTAGTTACAATGTACACTACTGGCCATTAAAATTGCTACACCACGAAGATTACGTGCTACAGACGCGAAATTTAATCGACAGGAAGAAGATGCTGTGATATGCAAATGATTAGCTTTTCAGAGCATTCACACAAGGTTGGCGCCGGTGGTGACACCTACAACGTGCTGACATGAGGAAAGTTTCCAACGGATTTCTCATACACAAACAGAAATTGACCGGCGTTGCCTGGTGACGCGTTGTTGTGATGCCTCGTGTAAAAATGGTTCAAATGGCTCTGAGCACTATGGGACTTAACTTCTAAGGTCATCAGTCCCCTAGAACTTAGAACTATTAAACCTAACTAACCGAAGGACAGCACACACATCCATGCCCGAGGCAGGATTCGAACCTGCGACCGTAGCGGTCGCGCGGTTCCAGACTGTAGCGCCTTTAACCGCGTGGCCACCACGGCCGGCGATGCCTCGTGTAAGGGGGAGAAATGCGTACCATCAGGTTTCCGACTTTGATAAAGGTCGGATTGTAGCCTATAGCGATTGCAGTTTATCGTTTCGCGACATTGCTGCTCGCGTTGGTCGAGATCCAATGACTGTTAGCAGAATATGGAATCGTTGGGTTCAGGAGGGTAATACGGAACGCCGTGCTGGATCCCAACGGCCTGGTATCACTAGCAGTCCAAATGACAGGCATCTTATCCGCATGGCTGTAACGGATCGTGCAGCCACGTCTCGATCCCTGAGTCAACAGATGGGGACGTTTGCAAGACAACAACCATCTGCTCGAACAGCTCGACGACGTTTGCAGCAGCACGGACTATCGGCTCGGAGACCGTGGCTGCGGTTACACTTGACGCTGCATCACAGACAGGAGCGCCTGCGATGGTGTACTCAACGACGAACTTGGGTGCACGAATGGCAAAACGTCATTTTTTCGGATGAATCCAGGTTCTGTTTACAGCATCATGATGGTCGCATCCGTGTTTGGCGACATCGCGGTGAACGCACATTGGAAGCGTGTATTCGTCATCGCCATACTGGCGTATCACCCGGTGTCATGGTATGGGGTGCCATTGGTTACACGTCCCGGTCACCTCTTGTTCGCATTTACGGCACTTTGAACAGTGGACGTTACATTTCAGATGTGTTACGACCCGCGGCTCTACCCTTCATTCGATCCCTGCGAAACCCTACATTTCAGCAGGATAATGCACGACCGCATGTTGCAGGTCCTGTACGGGCCTTTTTGGATACAGAAAATGTTCGACTGCTGCCCTGGCCAGCACATTCTCCAGATCTCTCACCAATTGCAAACGTCTGGTCAATGGTGGCCGAGCAACTGGCTCGTCACAATACGCTAGCTCTTGATGAACTGTGGTATCGTGTTGAAGCTACATAGGCAGATGTACCTGTACACGCCATCCAAGTTCTATTTGACTCAATGCCCAGGCGTATCAAGGCCGTTATTACGGCCAGAGGTGGTTGTTCTGGGTACTGATTTCTCAGGATGTATGCACCCAAATTGCGTGAAAATGTAATCACATGTCAGTTCTAGTATAATATATTTGTCCAATGAATACCCGTTTATCATCTGTATTTCTTCTTGGTGTAGCAATTTTAATGGACAGTAGTGTAGTCTCAATTATCGGTGTTAGATCTGATAATAAAGTGTTATTATTGCAATTAATTTGCTTCTGAAGACAGTAAAGATTTATTTTCCACTGAGATACTATGGTGGGATTGGCTTTTTTAAACCAGGGTTGGATGCCAGATTTCACACCAAGCAGTCATTCACCCCAGTGGACTCCCTTTGTGAAAATCTGACGAAAACAATTTCATGTGGGACACTCAACCATTAAAAATGAATTTACGCAGTAGCTCTGTAGCATAATGGCCGAGGCTATTGTTTCATAAGTTAAAGGTCGCATGTTCAATGCTTACAGAAAGGTACTTTTTTAAATCCTTATCAAAATGATTGTCGTCTTGATTCTTATTTCTTTAATTTGGTTTTAAATATAATTATTTTCTTAAATTTACTTTCTTATCCACGAATGCCTCAATTCAATCATTTTATTAGCTTTGTTATTTTGCACAAATTTAATGAAGTGAATTTGTGTTTAAAAATGTGTCTGCAGTAAGGAAGCGTTTATAATTTCTAATAGTGCGAAAAGAATTTATGTTTTAAATGTTTGTATGACGATAACCATCCAAGAAAATGTACGTATTGTTTTGGGACCAAACTATAGTGCTGTTATATTTTATATCCTATACTTTGAGGCCCATAGCAAGCCTCTTCTTACAAGGGAACCTCCCCATCGCACCCCCTCAGATTTAGTTATAAGTTAGCACAGTGGATAGGCCTTGAAAAACTGAACACAGAGCAATCGAGAAAACAGGAACAAGTTGTGTAGAACCACGAAAAAATAAGCAAAATATATAAACTGAGTAGTCCATGCGCAAAATAGGCAACATCAAGGATAATATGGGCTCAGCAGCCCTGTGGTCCCGTGGTTAGCGTGAGCAGCTGCAGAACGAGAGGCCCTTGGTTCAAGTCTTTCCTCGAATGAAAAGTTTACTTTTTTATTTTCGCAAAGTTATGATGTGTCCGTTCGTTCATTGACATCTCTGTTCACTGTAATAAGTTTAGTGTCTGTATTTTGCGACTGCATGGCAAAACCGTGCGATTAGTAGACGAAAGGACGTGCCTCTCCTATGGGAACCGAAAACATTTGATCGCAAGGTCATAGGTCAAGCGATTCCTCCACAGGAAACCACGTCTGATGTATTCTATACGACACTGGTGACGACATGTGCGTCACATGACAGGAATATATTGTCGACCCACCTAACTTGTGCACTTGGCGAATGGGTAAAAAGATTCTTCTACCTTGCCCGATTTAGGTTTTCTTGTGGATCTGATAATCGCTCCCAAAAAAGTGATGAAAACATAAGAGTTTGTGACATAAACTGCAACAAATGAATGCAACAGTTTCACAGTCGCACAGTTCTCCCTGTGCTCTGTCAAAACGTATGTTTTTAACGTTTTCAAATTTTCCCGTGTGTAGACCGTCAAATCCTGCATATGTCCAAGCACATCTGAACATGTCCTGGAATTTTGGAGAGCGAAGTTGATTATGTGTGAGTGTCTGAACTTTGATAATTTTCTAAAAATAAAAAATTAAACTTTTCACTCACGGGAAGGCTTGAACCATGGACCTCTCTTCCCGCAGCTGCTCACGCTAACCACGGCATTCCTAAGCTGACGTTATCCTTGATGTTGCCTATCTTGCGCATGGACTACTCAGTTTGTATATTTTGCTTATTTTTTTCATAATTCCACACAACTTCTTCCTGTTTTCTCGACTGATCTGTGATCGGTTTTTCAACGCCTATACACTGTGCCAACTTATAACTAAATCTGAGGCGGGTGCGATGGGGAGGTTCCCTTGTTAGCATTTGTACGCGCGCTGCACTGACTTAATGCGGCACTGCTTACTTTGGAAGCATTCGATAACGCACTATTCAAAATTACGGCGCTTAAGCTACGCCAGAACTTCCCAGGAAATTACAGATAACAAACAAGCCAACCTCCCTAGCAAGGGGAGTGGTATCGCCAGATACTGTACTCCTGCAACCACCTTTGTCTGACATGAAGCTGGTGAAGCCATTGTGAGACAGTGTCGTCTGCCTATGGATTCCAGGGAGCTGTGGATGCCTGTTGCAACAGCAGGCTCGTTACTCTTCAGGACAGCTTCATTGCATTCGTTATATCAGCGGCGTGCCGACCTGCCTGCTGGGGCGGGTCGTAAACGTATTCTCCACCTTCCCATGCCTTGTCGTCCCAGTCTACACGTTGGCTTCGAAGGTTTCCAAGTTCCATACCTGTTACGCTTACAATAAAATCTAGAAGAAAGCAAAAACCGCTGAAACTGGAACTGTTACTGTTGGCCTGACTCCAGGTAAGATACGTAACGTGGGATCGATGCTACGGCTACGATTCAAGATGCTCGCGCATTTAACGAACTAAAGCTTCGGAAACTGTACTTGTGTGACAAACGTGTGTTAGCTCTTCACTAGCTAGGGAAGTAGGCTTACAAATCGATTTATGGAACTGACATATGCTGTAGTTAAATTACAAAGTGATATGAGATTTTGTTTGTGAACTGCATGACGTAAAAGACCAACAGCGGATAACTTCAATACTCAACACATCTAACCTACAGAATCACAGATGCGAAGTTGCAACACAGCGAAGATTATTTGAACAACAGCGATAATTTAAAGAAAAGAGAGAGAGAGAGAGAGAAATCAGAACTTTTTGTTAGCTGTGTACGTAGCAGCAGATGAACCAAATAAAATAAATGTAGAATATGCATTGACATTTGCGTTTTGTCAAAACGAGCTCTCTTGTCAGTGCTAACACATCACAGAAGGAATAGAATTCCGACACAAGAAACAGTGAAGTACATATCAGAATGTCAGTTCCGTTACTATTAGCAACAGTGAGTAGATTCAATACAATGAGTCTGGCACGCTGTGTGTTTTTGTGTGGCATCGAACAAGAATATCAAATATCCCACTACGAAGACGAGGAGTGAGGTGCTTAACAATCAAGGGTGGAAGTATCGCCTGAAGACAAACGTTGACTGTGAATATTGTATCACAGAGACGGTCCTTTTGACTGTTCAGATGTCACTAAATCCGCCCAAGGATGTAAACAACCATGTACGAGCAGCGCCTATTAGACAGAAGGAGTCCGACAGCCCATCAGTTCCAGTCATTCCATCAGGAAGTAGGTATACATCTCGTGTTGTCTGTAGTTCAACCAATGCTTAGACGGTCAATACCGCGGTTCGAACGCGTCCGCATTGTTACTTTGTGCCAGGAAGTGCTCTCTACAAGGGAAGTGTCCAGGCATCTCGTCGGAGTGAACCAAAGCGATGTTGTTCGGACATGGAGAAGATACAGAGCGACAGGAGTTGTCGATGACATGTCTCGCTCAGGCCGCCCAAGGGCTACTACTGCAGTGAATTATGGCTCGGAGGAATCCCGACAGCAACGTCACCATGTTGAATAATGCTTTTCGTGCAGCCACAGCACGTCGCGTTCCCCAACTCAAACTATGCGCAATAGGCTGCATGATGCGCAGTTTCACTCCCGACGTCCATCTTTGCAAACACGACCATGATGCAGCGCAGTACAGATGGACCCAACAACATACCAAATGGACCACACAGGATTGGCATCACGTTCTCTTCACCGATGAGTGTCGCATGTGCCTTCAACCAGACACTCGTCAGAGATGTGTTTGGAGGCAACCCTGTCAGGCTGAGTGCCGTAGACACACGGTTGAGCGTCCACACTCGCCCTCAGTCCTCAAAGTGTTAACGATCAAGGGTGGAAGTATCGACGTAGTGCTTATTTTACGAAGCTAGTGGGTACCATTGAGGCGAGTTTGTATTCAATGCCTGTGCGTCACAAGATGTTCACTGAACAACACAAACGCATAAAAAAAACTAAAGAAAATCATATCGGGCCGACAACGAAATACAAGTCGGAAACAAATGAAACACGTCTCTGATAGATCGTGTTGTTGTGGTGGTCTACAGTTCGAATAGCGGTTTGATGCAGCTCTTCACGCTCGAGTATCGTGTGCAAGCCTCTTTTATCTACGCGTAACTGCTGCAGCCTGCATTCACTGTTTCCTGTTTTCAAACTTTGGATTTCCCTTGCAATTATCACACTCCACACTTTTCTCCATTATTAAAGCAACTATTGCTTGGTGCCTCAGTTTGTTTTTTTATCAACATATCCCCTTCTTAACGTCAAGTTTTGTAATAAAGTTGTTTTCTTCCTCTTCATGAGTTATTCGATGTATCTATAACCTCGCAAGCATTCTTCTGTAAGATAACTTTCATCAGTTCTGTTCTTCCCATGTCTGCTCTGTTTATCGTCACACGTTCCACTTACATAGCCGGCCGTTGTGGCCGAGCGGTTCCAGGCGGTACAGCCCGGAACCGCTCTGCTGCTACGGTCGCAGGTTCGAATCCTGCCTCGGGCATGGATGTGTGTGATGTCCTTAGGTTAGTTAGGTTTAAGTAGTTCTAAGTCTAGGGGACTGATGACCTCAGATGTTAAGTCCCTTAGTGCTCAGAGCCATTTAAACCATTTTGAACTTACGTATAAGGCTACACTGCTTTCCATTACCCTGTTTTACTGTCATGGAAGTTTCGTGTATTCCGCTACAACGACGGGCAGCTACCGACATAGAGCTGTAATATGGATTTTGAAAAAATTTTGGAGTTATTTTCAGTTGGTAGTAGTATAATTATTTACCACAGCTAAGAATATATTTTAAAATAAATGTTTATGTAAAAATGCATAATTTTGTTATGTGACTTTTGCATTTCCCGCTAAACTACTCACAGTGGCGCGTGGCCTTGCTACGGCGCCATAAGTCAGGAAGCTGTCACGCACAATGGATGAAGACACGTCGTATGGGTTTCACATAAGTTTTCATTAACGAATGTGTGAAAGTGGTTTCCCTCTGCTTAGATAGGTCAAGACGCTGTATCTGGCTGGCGACAGAGTGAAAAAAAAAAAATGTGCGTACTGTTCTCGATGAAATGAGATAAGGAATAAATCGGAATTCTTGAAATGTAACTGCAAACTACAATAATTCCGTAACTATTTTTTAAAGGTCTCAGCGATTTTTAGAACTGAAATGCCACTGAGAATCTGACCTGAGCGATTGCGAACTGTAATGTCTCTTTATTTAACAATTTATTATACACTTTGTGACGTAACTGGGCACTCATTCGGTCCTTTGTTCCTCCAATTAGATAAGATTTTCCTTTACGATATGGGTATTTGGTATTGCAGAGGACCTTTGGCTAATGGCTCTGAGCACTATGGGACTTAACATCTGAGGTCATCAGTCCCCTAGAACTTAGAACTACTTAAACCTAACTAACCCAAGGACATCACACACATCCATGCCCGAGGCAGGATTCGAACCTGCGACCGTAGCGGTCGCGCGGTTCCAGACTGAAGCGCCTAGAACCGCTCGGCCACACAGACCGGCGCAGAGGACCTTCCTTTAATTCGTTCAGTGAGCCATGGTACTTGCAGATTTGCGATGACTGGTGCATAAACTTATGGCGGGTGGCAGTGGAACAAGCCTTATGCCAGCGCTGGGGTTGAATGGTACCTGATAGTTGGAGCTGGGGTACATCGTCCCTTAAGTGATCCAATTTGGGAAAGAGCTTCGTGGCACAGTCCTCTATTTTATCGTGCAGGTGTTTTCCTTTAGGACTTCTGTAGATCCCTGGTTCTTATTCATCAGGGAGTCCCCAACGTCCATCTCCGGCATTGGTTCTGTATTGGTTGGCGTGCACTGTATTGATAGCACATGTGACTTCCAACGCTGCACAAGTGTAGAGGACTTTTGGATGGCTGTCGATCTGTAGAGTCCGATCTTGTTCTTGGCGTTGAGATGGGTGCAGGTGAAGAATGATATCTGCGCGCGCCATCTTCATGGTGTATGTAACGTGAAGGCCAGGGATTTATCCAGAATGATCCCCAGGTCCTTCGTCGAGCGTGACCAAGGGTAGGTTGCTCTAGCACCCGTAGTGGATAACGTAGCCTCTTCTTACTATAGAGCACTGCAGCAGTCTTCATGGGGTTGGTTGTTATTTTGTTGAACTGTGCTCACTCTTCCGTGATACCTTTTTGGCGTTGAGCTCTGCTTATTAGCTGGTCCAGGTTGCGGCGTAATGTGACAAACTCGTTATCATCGGCAAATAAACTGCAGGTCATCAGAGGAATCGTTGGTAGGTCATTCATATATATGCTGAACAGCGGTAGTGAGATAACAGATCGATGTGGGACACATGCTTCTGGTGTTTTCCTCAATGGGCGTTTGCCGTTCACTGTAACATACAAGTTTCCTCCTAGTAGAAAACTACCTACCAGCTTCACGTATCGGTCTAGGCAGGGTGTCTGACAACTGTAGTTTCGCTATGAGATTGTCACGCCTTACTTTGTCGTACACCTTTTCAATCTCAAAAAACACTCCGACCGTTGATTGACATAAGATGAATCGATATCGTATATGTTTGTTGAGTTGTACCAGTTGTAATTCTTGTAATTCTGCCGACATCTTCAGCTGAAAGCCAGACTGCACTGGCCGGATAGTTCCGTGTTCTCGGAAATAGATTGACATCCTAGCCAATAACACACGTTCCAGGATTTTGCCCAGCGTTTGCAGTAATGTTATGGGCCAGTGGTTCGTGGGTACCTCCAGCTCTTTTCCCGGTTTTGGTGTTCGTATGATCTTCCCCGTTTTCCACGCCGTTGGGAAGTAGGCAGTCATCAAACAGCTGTTTATGATGATGAGGACAAGGGCTTTTCTCGGTAGGTGCTGGAATCCAGTATTGGTTACATGATCGATTTCTGGTACCGAGTTGTTTGTCCTCCTGATGATACGCGCTATATGTCGCTGAGTGCCAAGGCTAGGTTGGTCCCCGAGCGATTCCGTTTGGAATCGTGTGATGAAAGCCTGTATTTCTTCTTCTTCGTCCCTAAGTAGCCCTTGGGGGTCTTTTCCAATGTTCGGAGACAACATTTGCTGGACATAAGAGTCTGCATACATTTCAGCCTGTTGTATAGCATCGTATATTAATGCATTCAGTCCCACAATGGCTCGCTTAGCTGTTGTTTGACTGCGGAGACTTTTTACTAGCTATCAGACGCCCCTTGTTTTAAAATAAACTGGGTCATGGTATTCTCCCATGTTTGTTTTCTCCATTCTAGGCCCCTTTCGGATTTCTCTCGACAGGCATGTCATCCTCCCTCTGTCAGCCGGGTCTCTGTACCTCATCCAACAGTTTCTCCCTCCATTGCACAGCGTCTTCAGTTCTTGCAGGTGACGTGGGAAGACGGCTAATTGTGGGCCAGGTAACACCGTGACGTTTGCAGCCCTTCGATATGCGTGTTGGATCTTCGATTTTAACGTTTCTACTTCTGTGTCGATGTCAGCTATTGTATGTAGAGGTATTATAGACCTGAGGCTATTAGTGAGGTACCTCTTGAACTGAACCCAGTTGATTTTCGTATGGTTGATGGTGGGATCACCAATCAGCTGTTGCTCATGATTCCTACGACTGGCAGGTGGTCCGGAGATAGGTCGTTTGTGGTGTGTACCTGTACGTTTAGATCAATTGCTTTTGTCCACGCAGTGTCGAGGACATTGTCTGTTTGCTCCTGGAAGTGACTGATGCTGATAGGAGGTAGCGATCAGCGCACGACGCAATTTAGGTACTCTTGAAGCTCGAAAAGTGTGAGACCCTTCTCGTTGTTCTCTCTGGAGTTCCATGTGGAGTGTTTGGGGTTTAAACCGCCTGCTAGAAGAATTTTTGGATATCTGTCGAAGATTGTAAGTAGATCTGTCGAAGATTGTAAGTAGGTCTTCCCGAAAGGGCTGGCGGTTTGGGCTGATGTATCCTGCCAGCAATTTAATATTTCCCTCTGCTGTGTGGATCTTTACAGTTGTCACTTACAACGTCTTCGGCGGTGGTAACCTCTCCATATGTGTCGCATCGAATTTCGTACGAAAATCGCTGTTCCACCTCCTCTCCGGTCCATCCTATCCTTCATGTATGTCTGCATATTACAGAGACGGAAAACTACTGAATCCGTAAACTTGATTTCCGTCACCATCGCAACGTCGGTGTGGTGTCGTGTTATAAAGTAGTTTAGTTTCGCTTTTGTAGTACGAACTCCATTGGCACCCCAATTAAAGAAGCCAGTGTATCTCGTGGGCGTTCGTGGACCCATTTAAGGTGGCACGAGAGCTTTGATTATTCCTTCCACCAATCTCAGGAAGGATGTCATTTTCTGCTTGAGCGTTCGCTCCAATAACTGAAAAGTCAGCGCGTTGGAATGCCACGCTCGGTGGCCCGGGTTCGATTCCCGGCTGGGGTGGGAGATTTTCTTCCCTCAGGGACTGGGTGTTGTGCAGTCCTCGTCATCATTTCATCCCCATTGTCGACGCGCAAGTCGCCCAATGTGACGTCGCACTCAATAAGACTTGCACTTGGTGGCCGAACTTCCCGCTTGGGAACTCCCGGCCACTGACTACATACGATCATTTCCATTTTTTCTGCTTGAGCATTGTGAGGAGCATGGCGATGTCCGTCGAAACTTGCGAAAATGGCTTCATAAAACTTTGCGATGTCAGATAGCTTGGGGCAGCGGGTGTCGATTCCTGCGTTCCCGGGCGGTTCTCGAATGCATCAGAGTAGGTTCTTGTTGTCCGCCTGGCCCCTGCAGGTGTACCAGTTGTGTGGGAAGTTGCCGCCTGTGCTATCGTCGGCGCTGGGGCCTGCGTCTGCTAGGGTGGTGCCGATTGGTGTTCAAACACCAGCTTCGGTTGCGTCGCCTGTACTTGCTTTGGCGTCTTCGGTTCCCTAGTCTTTCTACTGCGAAGTAATTCTAGGTATTGTTCACAGCCTTTCCAAGAATCCGGTTGGTCAATTTCAGAATTTGCACATTTTGCCTTCGCTGTGAGCGGCATTGTGCGCCATTTCGATGCGTAGAAGCCTGGACTGCAGGCACAGTGTGTTGGCAACGAACAGTAATTACCTGTGTGCTCAAATCTCTGGCACTTTTTACACTGTTTTGGTCGTTCTTTGATGCGGTTTGATTCAGTTTGCACCATTCTATACTGTAGACATTGTATGTTATAGATCTTGTCGTTTCCCTTCGATTTAGGCATTGATACTAAGATGTCAAGTTCTACGAGAGGTTAGGATTGAAACAAATCTTCAGTTTAGGAAAGAAATTAAACAGCACAATTCTAGCACATTGGATCACCAATCACAGCTGTCAATTATAAATTTTCACCAATCACTAGAAATTTTATCTCCACCAAGTTGTATCTCAGTCCTAGGTAATTGCATTGATGAATTAAAGTCACCCAACCCAGTTGACATAATCTGCCTCTCTGAACACCATGTGACCACTGGTATAGGAACTAGGCCTAAGCACAATGAGAAACTCAGACAGGAGAGTACTGCAAATGTTAGAATAAGGAAAGGCTCTCATAAAAGTATAATTAAAAATAATGTAAGTATATTTCATCAAAATATTGGGAGTTTAAAGAATAAAGTAGATGAGCTTCTGGTTTGTTTAGAAGATTTAGAAGCTGAGAATGAAATAGATATACTATGCCTGTCTGAGCATCACATTGTTACTGATATGGATAAGGTAAATGTAAGTGGATATAAGCTCTCTGCACATGCAATGAGAGAAAATATGGAGAAAGGAGGAGTTGCCATATATGTCAAAAGTTATCATTGTGCAAAAAGTATAGAAACAAAAAAGTTTTGTGTAGAGAAACGTGTAGAAGCATGTGCCTGTGAGCTTCAATTAAATAAAGGCACATTTATAATTGTAGCTGTATATAGGTCCCCATCAGGAAATTTTCATCTATTTCTGAAAAATTTGGACTCCTTGTTGTGCTATCTGTCAGACAGAGGGAAGCAAATTATTATTTGTGGGGACTTCAATGTAGATTCTCTTAAAGAGGGGAATAGGAAAAATGACCTTGAAGTATTACTCGGCTCTTTCAATTTGACACCCGTTATTGATTTTCCTACTCGGGTGGTAAAGGATAGCAGCTCACTGATAGATAACTTCTTTATAGACCAAGATAAGTTTAACCAGATAAATGCTCAGCCTGTTGAGAATGGTCTTCCTGATCATGGTGCACTGCTAGTTACAATATATGACATAGCTCCATTCAGCAATACTAAACAGTCCTCCAAAGTAGTACGTTCAGTCAACGATTTAACAATTGCAAATTTCAGGGAAACCCTACAGCAGATAGACTGGGATGAGTTGTACCGTGAACCTGATGCCAATTTAAAATATAATTTATTTCATGACATTTTTGTAAATGCATTTGAAAACTGCTTCCCCAAGAAAATAGTTAAATATACTCGTAAGAAACCTTGTAACAAACCATGGCTTACTAAGGGTATAAAAATATCTTGTAACTGGAAAAGGGAAATGTATCTGACAGCAAGAAAGAGTACTGACCCAGAAACTATCAAACATTATAAAAACTACTGTGTTATATTAAGAAAAGTTATTAAAAAATCCAGGAGTATGTGTATCATGTCTGAAATCAGCAACTCTGATAATAAAATTAAAACAATTTGGAATATTATTAAACGAGAAACAGGTCAACCAAGAGCAGAGGAAGACAGTATTACCATCAAATTGAATGAAAACTTTACGTACAAAAAGTCAAAAGTTGAAAATATTTTTAATAATCATTTTCTAAATGTTGTGGATATAGTAGGATCCAGGTGTTCATTAGAAGATGCTAGGCTGTTAATGGAAGAGGCCATACCTATGCAATTTGATACAATTGAAATCTCGCCCACTTCTCCCTCTGAAATTAGGAAAATAATAAACTTGCTTAAAAGCAAAAACTCACATGGAATTGATGGCATTTCCAGCAAAATACTAAAAGCTTGTTCTCAACAGATAAGTAAGATTCTCAGCCACCTGTGTAATAGCTCTCTGGAACAGGGCATTTTCCCTGATAGACTGAAATATGCTATTGTTATACCTTTGCATAAAAAGGGGGATAGATCTGATTTCAACAATTACCGTCCAATCTCCCTTCTAACAGCTTTATCCAAAATTTTTGAGAAAGTAATGTATTCAAGAGTAGCTTCACATATCTGTAAAAATGAAGTACTAACAAAATGTCAGTTTGGTTTCCAGAAAGGTTTTTCAACAGAAAATGCCATATATGCTTTCACCAGTCAAATTTTGAATGATATGAATAACCGAACACCACCCATTGGGATTTTTTGTGATCTCTCAAAGGCTTTTGATTGTGTAAATCATGAAATTCTGCTAGACAAGCTCAAGTATTGTGGCATGAGTGGGACAGTGCACAAATGGTTTAATTCGTACCTAACTGGAAGAGTGCAGAAAGTTGAAATAAGTAGTTCTCATAACATGCAAAGATCAGCACATTCCTCAAACTGGGGAACTATCAAGAATGGGGTTCCACAAGGGTCAGTCTTGGGTCCTTTGTTGTTCTTATTATATATTAATGACTTGCCATTCTATATTCATGAAGAGGCAAAGTTAGTTCTCTTTGCTGATGATACAAGTATAGTAATCACACCTGACAAACAAGAATTAACTGATGAAATTGTCAACACTGTCTTTCAGAAAATTACTAAGTGGTTCCTTGTAAACGGACTCTCACTGAATTTTGATAAGAAACAGTACATACAGTTCCGTACAGTGAATGGTATGACGCCATTAATAAATATAGACCTTAATCAGAAGCATATAGCTAAGGTAGAATATTCCAAATTTTTAGGTGTGTCCATTGATGAGAGATTAAATTGGAAGAAACACATTGATGATCTGCTGAAACGTTTGAGTTCAGCTACTTATGCAATAAGGGTCATTGCAAATTTTGGTGATAAACATCTTAGTAAATTAGCTTACTACGCCTATTTTCACTAATTGCTTTCATATGGCATCATATTTTGGGGTAATTCATCACTGAGGAATAAAGTATTTATTGCACAAAAGCGTGTAATCAGGATAATAGCTGAAGTCCACCCAAGATCATCCTGCAGACATTTATTTAAGGATCTAGGGATATTCACAGTAGCTTCTCAGTATATATACTCTCTTATGAAATTTGTTATTAACAACCAAACCCAATTCAAAAGTAATAGCAGTGTGCATAACTACAATACTAGGAGAAAGGATGATCTTCACTATTCAAGATTAAATCTAACTTTGGCACAGAAAGGGGTGAATTATACGGCACTAAAGTCTTTGGTCACTTAACAAATAGTATCAAAAGTCTGACAGATAACCAACAAGTATTTAAGAAGATATTAAAAGAATTTCTGAATGACAACTCCTTCTACTCCATAGAGGAATTTTTAGATATAAATTAAGAAAAAAAAGAAAAACAAAACAAAAATATTAAAAAAATAAAAAATAAAAAAATTAAAATTAAAATTAAAAAATAGAGAAAAACAAAAAAATACAAAAACATAAAATTGTTATATTAACTTAAGTATGTTGTTAAATTAACCTAATTATGTCATGTATTGGAAAATTCGACTCGTTCCACATCATTACGAAATATCGTATTCATGATCCATGGAACTAGAATTAATCTAATCTAATCTAATCTAATCCTTCCTTGTCTTACATTGATGAATCGTTGCAGCCAGGAAGCCTTTTTCATGTGATGCCAAGGTCACTTCCGCCGCTAGAACCGTCGCAGGTAGACGTTTCGTTAATATTTTCAGTTTCTTTGCAACAGAGGGCTAGTGAGTGAAAAGTGGAAATTGGTATTGTTTGAAGAAGTTCACTGCGCGTTGATGATCTTCACGGAACTGCAAATGGTACTTTATTCTCTCTTCCTGATAAATTGCTTTGGATGAACCCTGTAGTTGGTGTTTGAGGGTTGCGCTCAACTGACATAATTCTGCCAGCTTTTGTGGCCGAATGTTCTAGGCACTTCAGTCTGGAACCGCGCGACCGCTACCGCCGCAGGTTCGAATCTTGCCTCGGCCATGGATGTGTGTGATGTCGTTAGGTTAGTTAGGTTTAAGTAGTTCTAAGTTCTAGGGGACTGATGACCTCAGATGTTAAGTCCCACAGTGATAAGAGCCATTTGAACCATTTTTACATAATTTTCCGTATAATATACGGTTGCAGGCAGTATTCTGCGGTGTGATGGTGTCACTTTGCATGTCCTGCATTGTCTACAGGAGCGGTGCTCGTCTCTGCTGGTGCCATTCCGTGTGTCGGAGGGGAGGGATCAGTCGGAGTAAATCGATTGGCCGTTTCCACCTCCGATTTTCGTTTGCGCGGATTTTCCTCCGCTTGTTTTTGCAGGTGGTGGCGGCGTTTGTATTGCACGGTCTGAAACTCGCCCTCCTGTGGATCTCGCGTTTCGTTCTCCTGTTCCTTTTCTTCCTCGCTTTGTGACGATGAAGAAACTTCGTGTGTCTGCGCTTCTTCCATTTCGTGGTCCACAGTGATGTAGTATTCCATTGGCACATTGTGCGCCCGTGGGAGTTGTTCCAGGTGTTGTACAACTCTGCTTAGATAGAGCTGTAGGTGTTCCTCGTTGGTAAGGGCGCCAGTGGCGGCCGCGTGGTGAAACGTCACGACGCTGTCGTGAAATACCTCACACGTGGATACGCACAAAGGGGCGTCGACGTCTCGGTGGAGCCCCACCTTCGAACACCGGAAGGACTCCGCAAGCCCGACATCGTCGCAGTCAAAGACGGCCAAGTCCGCATAGTCAACGCCCAGAGAATCGGCGACCACCTTCGGCTCGACTGATGCCACAAGGAGAAGGCGGCGAAATACAACACGCCGTCCATCAGGCGTGACTTCCTCGACCTGCGTCCCGGCGTGGAGAGTGTCTGCTTTTCAGCGGCCACGTTGGATTGGAGGGTTATATGGTCCCCACAGTCTGCGAGCGACTCCTGAAGCTGGGCTTCAAGAAGCGGGAGCTCGCGATCATCTCATCCAGGGTGCTGTCTTCGTGCTGCGCGTCATTCAGAATCACCGAACGTATGACTGCACAGCGCCCGATGCCCAGGCGTTGGAGTGCTGGTCTTCTCTCCCTGGCTCCTGGGGACTAGCGTAGGAGCAATACCTGTCTTTATTCCGTAGCCTGTGCGTGCGTCTTCGTACTGCTTCCTTCCTCCAAGGCCTGGTCCACCGCGTAACGGAGCCAGCGGTTGGGCATGCCCGAACAGATGGCGGCCGGCCGACTGTTCACACCGTGGCATGGCGCGGTCGACCGGGGGTGGTAGCAAGCAGCAGGAAAAGGACCGTGATATGGCGGAGAGCGCTTCCATATGGGGCTACGCAGGCAGATTGGTTGGCTGGTTTGGGGGGGGAAGGGACCAAACAGCGAAGTAATCATTCCCATCGGATTTGGCAAGGATGGGGAAGGAAGTCAGCCATGCCCTTTCAAAGGGACCATACCGGCATTTAACTGAAGCGATTTACGAAAATCACGAAAAACACAAATCAGGACGGCCGGACACGGGTTTAAACCTTTCTCCTCCTGAATCCGAGTCCAGTGAGCTAATCACTGCGCCACCTCGCTCGGTACTGTCGCTTGCTACAAACAGTGCGCGCTTACGGTCTATCCGATGACATATGCGGTTGGATAGAAAGTTTTCTAACAGACAGGGAGCAGTATGTCGTCCTGGATGGGGTGACTTCAACAGAAACAAACGTAACTTCAGGTGTACCCCAGGGCAGCGTAATAGGTCCCCTGCTTTTTACGATTTACAATAACGATCTGGTTGATAGTGTTGACAGCGGCTGTAGTCTGTTTGCCGATGATGCTGTAGTCTACAGGAAAGCAGTATCACACGAAAGTTGTGAACAAATCAATGAGGATTTGCAGAAAATAAATGCGTGGTGTGATGACTGGCAGTTATCTCTCAATATTAGTAAGTGTAACCTACTGCGTATAACAAGGCGAAAATCCCCATTAAAGTACGAGTACAAAATAAATGCCCAGTCTTTGGTAGCGGTAACGTCCGTCAAGTATCTGGGTGTGACTATTCGAAATGATCTCAGATGGAATGATCACATTACACAAGTAACGGGTAAGGCGAACTCTAGATTGTGGTTTATTGGTAGAATCATGAAGCGCTGCAGTCCTTCAACAAAGGAAATTGTTTACAATACGTTAATTCGTCCAGTCTTGGAGCATTGTTCTTCTGTGTGGGACCCTTGCCGGTTGGGTCTGATTCAAGAGGTTGAGAAGGTCCAAAGAAGGGCGGCAAGATTCGTGACTGGTTCATTTAGCCATCGCGAGAGCGTTACAAATCTCATAGAAAGAGTGAAGTGGGAGACACTTGCAGATAGACGGCGCGCTAAACGGAAGGGGCTGCTCACTAACTTCCGAAATCCGATCTTCACCGTGGATGTACAGCATATATTATTATCACCAACTTCGCGCAATGATCACCATTCAAAGATAAGGGAAATTAGAGCTCGTACTGAGGCGTTCAGACAGTCGTTTTTCCCTCGCGCTATACGCAAGTGGAACAGAGTGGGGAAATATGACTTTGGCGCGAATTGTGCCCTCCGCCACACACCGCTTGGTGGCTAGCGGAGTATATATGTAGATGTAGATGTACGCAGGCAGAGGCTGACACGTGTTGCTCGGGTGTGATGACAGGTAGCCGTGTCTACAGGTGGTCGACAGCTCGATCGTGGCGGGAAGGAAGCGCTGCGGTTTTGGTGAAGTCCGTATGGGCGAAACGCGGGATATGTGCTGACAGCAAAACGTACTTTGTGACGATGGATTTTGATAGGCCCCTCGATATTTTCTGCAGTTTTATTTCATTTCCCTCACCCCGTATGGGCAGGCAGTGTACTGCCAACGCACGAACATTCCCCTCTTCAATCAAAAGCTTTAAATACGTAAATAAAGACGAATCTGAGCCCCACATTCGGTGCCAATTTATGTAGCAGTGGGCTCTATAATAAAGGTAAGCGTTGCCAATCCCTTTAACACTCCTACAAGGGACGTCAATGATAACTCCACATTTGCAATACAGTGGATGTCCGGCGACAACAGCGAGAGACTACAGTATAGACCAGGTATGGGCAAGTCCTGCAGACAGCACATACACACATACCTTAAGCCACAACACACGGCAACGATGACGTCATTTTCACAGAAATGCTGTACCAATTCTTATGCCATGTGTTTGTTGCTTTTTTTTATTAAAATTTCACTGATCGCTTTTCCCATTTTCTACAGTATCGCTTTATTTCTAACCAACGCAATTATTCGAATAAAAATTACTCTTTTTATAAAAAAGGTTTATTTAAAAATGAAAAATTTTAGCGCTGCTGCTACGGCTAATTCGTATTTCGGTTTTTTCACTCGGTTATCATTAAAAATTAAAAAATACTTTTTATAACCTAGACCAAACAAATACCGAAAAATACCGGTTATTCAGAACTAAAATACCGATATCGAATTAATGGATGGGAAAAACCGTTTTCCCATCCATAGAACTAGCCTTACAAGAAATGTCACAGCAGATGGAGCGAGGCAAAGTTAAATCAAATGTGCCCATCAGCCGATGCCAAGCCGACTCGACTCGCCCCGTCACACTCTCGCGTCGCTCTTTAAGCCTATTTATGAGCGACCTTCTGCTCAAAATCGGCTCCTCGAAGTGTTTGCACCTTTCGTACCTGCGTGTCCCTTTTACACGATCGACTATTTTTGTCTCAGTTGACTACTCGAGACAAGTGCATCTACTGCAGCGCCCCTGGCGTTTCATTCCTGTACTGTGAGAGTCGTCTGTTTTGAGTAGTCATTTTCGTTTACATGTCAGCACCAAAACTGCCAGTGTTGTGTGAGCTGTCTGCTCTGCAGTTTGGCACCTGAATGATGCAAATCAGGTAATGAGGTACTATCCATTTTATGGAAAAATCGAAATATGGTAACAAGCAATGACAATACAGTTTATTAATAACCAAAACAGAAATCTTAGTGTTCACCCTCCTGAGAACTGAAAGAATACGAAAAGTGTCATCCAAATATTTCAGAACACACACACACACACACACACACACACACACACACACACACACACACATGCTCGAGAAAATATTTACATGCAAACACATCATATGTAGAACGCAGCAAATAGGGCCTTTTTGCTGTATCCTTTGTATCTTGTTTTCTTGCTAAGTGCCAAATAACAACGAAAATTATTTTTCTCGACCAACACTCCTGACTTTCTCACTGTTGATATAATTTTCCCTAAAACATGGTTTCTCTTTGCATGGTTGTCATCAAAATATTTTCCTAACACAACTGGACAGTTATCTCCAAACCTATAAAATATGACTTCACCGCTGGAAATCCGCGTAGAATTTTCCCAATAGCAGGATGCAATGACAGCCACCTTATTTTTGACGTGTCTTATAATATTTCGGTATTCTACCAGCATCAGTTAAGTGTTCTTTTAAGATCTGGACTCTCTGTGCATGATAAGTGGCCAAACGCTTTAAGTAGCAAATTCTCCACGTCAAACTCACACTTCTCTATAGCATGACGGTCGACATCGTGAACACCGTGCAGGAATAATGTCGGCATTATCTTGAAAACGTAGTTTGTAAACTGGATTATCATCGCCAAAAGTAACATAGCGTTGTCGGCAGACTAAGCAGATACATTTGTGTAATTTAAATCCAGCGCTTTAAGTCTATTTTTATGTTATTATAAATATCGATCGCTTTTTCATCCGGGTCGTCAAAAAAATCAAGCAAGCAGTTTCCGATTCTGTTCTCTGAAGAGTAAAATCTGACATTTATTGGAAGTAATTGTATATCCCGTGATTTGACGCATCTGTCGAAATGCCGTAAAACACACCTGACCTTAGCTATACCACGCTATCTTCGACTGGTAACTGAAGCCGGAACATTGTAAATTAAAGATTACACCTTCGTTCTACCGAGTGATATTTTTGATGCGATTTAGGAGTAATTGAATATCACGGGACATAACTTCGTATCGTAGTCAACAGAACTGTACAATATGTTATGGTTTGCGTCATGGTAAACATTTGTCAACTCTGTAGCTGTAACTTTTTCCTCGTCTGTCGTCAATACATCGTGCTTTAAAAACTGTTGCAACGTCTTAGTACTCTTTCGACCTCTTTCGTCCAGTAGGTGTTCCGGGACGCTAACATGCAGTTTAACGTCATTCAAACTTCCACGCGATATCATAAATAATTTCACACACACTTTACAAAATGCTTATGCACGTTTGTATCAACTGTTTTCAAAAAAGAATACGAATTCTCCCACACTTGCCGGTAGGAACTCTTCTGTTTACCCTTTTTGTATTTTACGTTTTCACTGTCGTTGTCAGTTGTTTCTGAATCAGACATAACTCAAATCCAAACAAACTGTTCAAAAATAAAAATAGCAAAGTGTGCGCAACACACTAAACACTGTTTATTTTATGAATCGCATAAAAACACCGAAACTGTTATAGCGCCGGCTTACCACGAGGCAGCAGGTCAAGCGAGCGAGCGACACGGGTGACTCATTTGTTCCTCTCCAGGGGCGGCGCGGGCGTGAGCGGCCGCTGTCATTTGTCTCCGCGCCCGACACAGTTGAATCTCGCGATGCGCCATCCGTTCTTTATTTGAACTAGGCCAGGTTGACCATAAACCGGGACAATTAGTGTCCCGCAATCACACACCCCGGGCTGCATTATTAGTGCCGCCACGGGAACGGCCTCACGCGGGACGGTCGGCACCTCTAGTGCAATGATCCGAATCGTTCCGCTTGCTTGAGCGATCACAAAGTGACGTACGTTTCCGTGTTTTATCGCCGAAACATACGTGAAACCTACACTACCGGCCATTAAAATTGCTGCACCAAGAAGAAATGCAGATGATAAACGGGTATTCATTGGACAAATATATTATATTAGAACTGACATGTGATTACATTTTCACTCAATTTGCTGCTGCAAACGTCGAACTGTTCGTGCAGATGGTTGTTGTCTTGCAAACGTCCCCATCTGTTGACTCAGGGATCGAGATGTGGCTGCACGATCCATTACAGCCATGCGGATAAGATGCCTGTCATCTCGACTGCTAGTGATACGAGGCCGTTGGGATCCGCAGGGCGTTCCGTATTACCCTCCTGAACCCACCGATTCCATATTCTGTTAACAGTCATTGGATCTTGACCAACGCGAGCAGCAATGTCGCGAAACGATAAAGCGCAAACGCGATAGGCTACAATCCGACCTTTATCAAAGTCGGGAACCTGATGGTACGCATTTCTCCTCCCTACGCGAGGCATCACAACAACGTTTCACCAGGCAACGCCGGTCAACTGCTGTTTGTGTATGAGAAACGGGTTCGAAACTTTCCACATGTCAGCACGTTGTAGGTGTCGCCACCGGCGCCAACCTTGTGCGAATGCTCTGAAAAGCTAATCATTTGCATATCACAGCAAGTTCTTCCTGTCGGTTAAATTTCGCGTCTGTAGCACGTCATCTTCGTAGTGTAGCAATCTTAATGGCCAGTAGTGTACAAACGCGTGGCCGCCATCTTCTTGTAGGCGCGCGGGGTGTTGTAAAGATGACAAGATTTGACGGAAATCTCCAGAGAAAGCAACAGTACAGCCGACCATAGGGCCGTTTTTGTTGCGCAAATGTCGAATTGTTCTGTAGAGCGCTTCAATGGGGGTTATATGAGCTACCAGAAGATCATCCAAAACAATGGGAGTACAATCCTCGGGTCTAGTGCAGCAGGGGATACAACCCGTCGGCTTTGAACAATGACGTCACAAGTCGCCGGAGAGCATGTATTACAAAGATGAAAGAGCTGAGGAGAATGTTGAGAAACAAAGGAATGCGAGAGAGATAAACTTTATTTCACATATGTGAGGGCCAGTAGTATTTTCACGTTAACGATATCGCGTGTTTGTATCTTAGCATTTCTCCGCAAAATACAATGGAAAGAAATGAATGAAATTACTAGCAAAGAATACATCACGTTGCATGTATGTCAGTTGTATCTCGAAAGTCATTCGAACTGTATTGCTTAAGTGCAGTACGGGATACAAGTTCAGCGTAGTCGATTTCTTAGTTTCAACTAGCATTGCTGTCCTGTTGTTCACTTGAACTATGTATCCCCTGCTTCACTAAACCGCAAATGAAACACCCGATACAAATTAAAAGCTCATTCGAAGTGTGTTGCTTAAGTACAGTCCGGAATACGAGTTTGTCGTAAGGCGATTTCTTTGTTTTCACTACCATTACTGTCCTGTTCTTCACCTGAACGATGTATCCTCCGCTTCAGTAAACCCTAAGTGGAACACGGGATACAAATTGTAGATGTGCTGTTTATTTCGTCTCCGCTATTACTAACAGTCTTTTCTTACGTACATATCAGTATTACTGATGACAGAAGGACCTACGTATGTAATATTTGTATACCAGACTTCCATTGACCTCGATATATGTACACTGGTAACGAATAGGTGGAAATACACGTATGTTACATTTGCAACCTGTTTCATTTTATATGTTTTGATTGTTTATTTAATCTTTGCGTTTCACTTGTTGAAAGGGAACTACACATTGATCTTGTCAAAAGCCGAGAAGCGATTCTTCTTAGTGTTGTAGCTCCCTTCAGTAGCTGATAAGTGTTTATTGGCTTTTTAAAAAAAAATCTCACGAGATAGAATAAACTGATCCTACTTCATTAAGCAATCAATAAAAAAACTAAACTAAAAAATAACAGCAAAAGCGAAAATGGTAAACTGAAAGTAGAATAGATTACGAAGTCTTTTGCTGTTATGTTTTAGTTTAGTTTTTTTTATTGATTGCTTAATGAAGTAGGATCAGTTTATTCTGTCTCGTGAGATTTTCTTTTTTTTTAAAGCCAAATAACACTTGTCATCTACTGAAGCATATTGGTGGAATAAGAAAGTGAAATATGGCAAAATAGTGAAATATAGGTAAATGATCGCTTTTAGATTCACATTCAATTATTTTAATGATAGCGCTTATTAGAACACAGAATTGCTTTATTATCTATGCCTCGAAGTGAAGATATTACTATCTATGACTAAGGAATGACGTCATTGTTCAAAGCCGTCGGGTTGTATTCCCTGCTTCACTAGAGCCCAATCCTCCATCAGTTACCAGCATTACTTTCCTTTCAAACATTACAGATGCTGTACGTATCTTAGGTCTAAACTGTCAGCGCAGTAGTCGGGCAGCTGTACGCCTACAACCTCTGGATGCCAACCTTCCTTGTGAATTACTCTGCTTATTACTGAAAACCAGATCAAAATCCCAAGGGTAGTTCCTGAGATTTTTGACAGATCACGAACGCAATTTAAGTGTATAATGCCAATTTTTTAACATTTTATAGTTACAAATTAACAATTTTCGGATTCTTACCGTTACTTGCACAGTGAAATCTTGCTTCTTATCACATTTCGTGATTCTAGCTCAACAGGCATTACCCTGTAGGTTTTCATGAGTGAGTTTGTGGCAACAAATAATTGCCGCATCGTTTGATTGCACTGGCTTGCAAGTTTAAATTTTCACACCGTCAGGGGACCGTAGATTTTAATATGCGACATACATTTCAGTGTGATATGCACATCCGTTCGTGAGAAAAAGAGGTTTTGACGAAGGGTTGGTTAGACAGACAGTCAAATAAGAAATAACAGGAAAAATATTTTTTTCGTGTGATGCAATTACAGACTAACAATTTTCGAAATTTTTTTCCTTTACTTTACTGTGAAACCGACTTAAAAGCTTAAAGTTTGTACACCGCCAAGGGACCGTTGACATAATAAGTGACACGATTACAAAAAGAGCTCTTTTATCATATACACAAGAAATGTAAATGTCATTTCATCTTATGTTGTTGCGGGTGTATTACAATTATTGTTTTCGTCTTGTTCGCGATATGGTGCAAGCTTTCCAACGTGGTGCTACTTGAGTAGAGATAATGAGAAAAATATACACAAAACTGAAGGATGCATGCTAGAAAATTAATACATCAAAACTTCACATTATTAAAAATAATAGCTGTATATTTAATAGCCAAAGTGATAAATGAGCGACTACTTATTTTGCAGCCTTAAACCTTCGTCGTTGCCAAAAGATGGCGTTAGATGATTTTTAGTTTTTTACTAAATCGACTCCAAATTCGACTATATCGAACACGATAGAAATATCTCTGGTATACGAAAATCCCGTCATCGTATTAAAGTTTTAATTAATAGAAAAAATCAAATCGGCTGAGAAATTTTGATGCCTTTGTTGTTCACAAATGCATTAATGATCCATAATAATAAGTACCTAGCTCTTTGTTGCGCGTTAAGATTCAGCGTACATTTATGAGACGTAATGGAAAATCAACGAAAATGTTGCGACGGCTGTGTCCATTGATGGCACTGACGTTACGCGTTACAGATCGCAACAATAACATTATCTTTTGCGTTAACTATAGAAATGAAAACAGCAACACTATTTCGTCACATTTTGAGTGCGATGAATATATGTACAGTACTGCTCAAAATCTCACGTGCGTTCACACTGCATGCACACATCTGCCCCCAAGTAGTAAACGACAGAGACACGTTTCCAGCTCTGTCTTGCCTTGTGTAAAAGGGTTCGGTTCAGATGCCGTCTTTTCTGTTGCAGGTGCTCAGACATGGCAACAGGAAGCACAGAAACAGCTCTCCAGGCAGTATGTCAAGGAAACCAAAAATTTACTTTCAGTATTTACAAGGTCAGTAAGTGACTATAGATGTGAATCATTTTAGTTGTGGCATTAATGTCTGTGTAAACAAAGTTCTGAAGTCGTTAAGCAAGCTATACTAATTATTTGTATATGAAATAGACTAAATAACATAGACTGAAACTTTTTCTTTCCTCCTTTTTTTTTTTTTTTTTTTTTTGAAAAACGGCACTGCCGCTTCACTTATCCATATGAACCTGCTGGACGGAAGAAAACATCATATTTTACAGGATCATGTATTTTTATAATGAGATAGTGTTGTAAAGTACATGCAGAACAGCAAGAACATAATGTTGAGAATGGTTCATGCCATTAGAAATCTGACCCCAGCAGATAATCCTTATTTAGTTTTGCATGATTTCTTAAAATAACTTTTTATGAATTCTGATGTTGTTTCCTTGGTGAAGAAACAGACAGTTCTTCCAGTTTTTTGCCAACATTGTGTCCAGTGACTTCATCATTATTAAGTACTTCCCTTCCTTTGTTTTTCTAACTTGCAGTGTTGATGATTTGCCATTCACTACACTACACAGAATATCTAAATGTATAGGGTCGTTTCTACATGCTTTTGATAACATAAAGGGTTCTGTATGAAACCTCCCTGACTTCCAAATGCAGTTAAGAAAGAAACTGAGAGACATAGATATTTGTGGTTTGTGGCATCATGTAAAGTAACTCAAAAAGTTTTATACAAAAAATTAATATACTTTTACGCAGTCTCCATTCATAACCAGTAAAACATCTAGATGATACTATCTCAACTCCTGTGCAAGCAAGGATGTCTGCAGTGTTGGAGGCTATTGCATCCATGATACTTCTGTGAATATTACCAAGGTCATGTAATGGCTGGGCATATAAAATGTCTGTCATGTAACCTCACAGGAAGAAAGTGAGAGGGGTTATGTCTGGAGATTGTGATGGCCACTTGGTTGGTCTGTCACATCCCACTCATCTCTGTGGAAATATTCTGTCCAGGAAGTCACGAACATGTGAACTCCAATGTATTGGCGCATCACCCTGTTGGGAGATCACAATTAGCTGCAGGGGAAGAAGCTGAGGGCCAGCAAATTGCTGAAGTACGCCCAAATAAATGGCTCCTGTTACTGTTTGCTCAACGAAGAAAAGCTGCAGAACTATGCTGGCTTTCATCCACACACAACTCATATTCACTTTCTTGCAGTTTCTGGCATGAGCCCGAAAACAGTGGGGGTTTTCTTTGAATGTTATGGCATTCACCTTCCCACACAAATGGAAGTTAGCTTTGTCAGAGAAAACTGCATTACCATGATAGGGTTTTCCCCAACCCTGTCCAACATATCAGGGAAATTTGGGGTGAGCTACAAATCATTTCAATTCAGTGCCTGCACAATTTGAAATTCGTAAGCATACAGATGAATTTGTTTATGCAGCACATTGTGAGCTGTTGAGTAAGGGATGTTTAGCTCATGTCATGCTGTGTGAGCTGACTTTGATGGGCTTCTGTGAAAGGGCTCTCTCATGTACTCTGCCATTTAATTAAATGTGCCTTTTCTACCAAAACCTCAGTACCTGTTTACACTCCCATTGGCTAGGTCGTCATAACATCTTGTGGTTACCTGTGAAATTCACGTCAAAATTTTCTCTGGACAGCAAGCATTATGCTCTCTTTTGTGATATAGTCATTTCTGGTAACTCTTTAGTACTTTAAGTGAAACAAGTGAAACTTCATGGAAAAATCGTGCAAAACTTTTTGTGTTGCTTTACATGGTGCCACAAACCACAAGTACCTGCATCTTGTAGTTTTTATTAAAACTACATTTGGAAATCAAGGAGATTTCATACGGACACCCTGTACAAAAGGGGACATCAGTTAAATAAGAGCTATCTGTATAGCTGTTATGTAACTGAAATCCAATTGTGTTTTAACATTTATAATCGAGGCACAACTTTACTACTGCCTGGTCATTGTCTTAACAGTCTATGTATTACTCAAATATGAGTCAGTCAGTTGTATATTGGAAATTTACATAATAGGTGACCAAGATACATGGTACTGTTACCAAGGACACCCATACAATATTTTATAGGGGGCTTAGACCTGAGTGTATGGTATATTTTTAATATTTTGGAAGACAAGTGGCTACTTGGAATCTTTATGATGCCAGTGGTACTCAGTGAAACAAAAAAATCATGGTAGTAGGACGGTTAAGAAAGGAGATACAAGAGATGTCAGTAACCACCAAACTGTTTCATTAATGACATCATGTTCCAAAATTTTTGAGAAGGTGATGTATTCTACAATAATATCTCACCTGAGCAACAGTAATATCCTCAGTAAATCACAGTTTGGATTTTGTAAGAGCTGCTCTACGGACCAAATTTTAAATAACAAAATAGTGCCGACTGGTATTTTCTGCAGTATATCTGAGGTATTTGACTCTGTGAATCACCATATTCTCTTAGATAAATAGGGATTTTGTGGAATCGATGGTGTAGCCAACCAATGGATAATGTCATATCTAACCAAAATAATGTTGAAAGTTTTACTGAAGAATTCAACCATTGTAGTCTAATGAACAAGAAGCAGAGTTACACTGAAGAGCCAAGGAAACTGGTACACCTGACTAATATCATGCAGGGCCCCTGCAAACATGCAGAATGACATGGCATGGACTCTGCTGATATCACAAGTAGTGCTGGAGGGAATTGATGCCATGAATCCTGCAGGGCTGTCCATAAATCCCTAAGAGTATGAGGGGACGGAGATATCTTCTGAACAGCACGTTGCAATGCATCCTAGATATCCTCAATAATATTCATGTCTGGGGAATTTGGTGGCCAGTGGAAGTGTTTAAACTCAGAAGTGGGTTCCTAGAGCCACTCTGTAGCAATTCTGGATGTATGGGATGTCACATTGTCCTGCTGGATTTGCCCAAGTCCATGGGAATGCACAATGGACATGAGTGGATATAGGTGATTAAACAGGATGCTTTCATACATGTCACCCATCAGAGTCATTTCTAGACATATCGGAATCCCATATCACTCCAACTGCATATCCCCCACACCATTACAGAGCCTCCATCAGCTTTAACAGTCCCCTGCTGACATTCCGGGTCCATGGATTCATGAGGTTATCTCCATACCTGTAAGCGTCCATCCACTCAATACAATTTGAAATGAGACTTGTCCAACCAGGCAACATCTTTCCAGTCATCAACAGTCCAAAGTCACTGTTGATGGGGCCCAAGCGAGGGGTAAAGCTCTGTGTCATGCAGTCAGCAAAGGTACATGAGTGGGCCCATATCAATGATGTTTTGTTGAATTGTTTGCATGCTGACTGTAGTAACACTGTTCACGTTTACGTCGCACTTCACTTAGCGTAGACCGGAACTGTGTCCTAGGCATGCCCGATGTTAACTGACTGGGCACGGCCCATGCTGCCTGAGTTGTTGTTGTTACGCCGGCAGAGGTCGCGTCCGAATTCTCACGTGCCCTGTGGTGGACGGGACTCTACTTGCGGCAACTACCGTCCGTGACGTGCCGTGCTGATGTGCACCACGCTTCCAGCTGTTGACCTGCGGCGTGAGAGACTTCATATGATTGAGCAATGGACAGGACTTCATCAAGGGAAGGGTCTTCTAACTGCAGGGCCCGTTGCTGGACCTCCCTATCAGGGGCCAAACGAACAATGGCGTTGCGTACCATAACGTGACAATGTTGAGTGTTTATGGAAAAAGTTCAAGGCCATCGTAACATGCGTTTTAGACAGGTACGTGCCGAGTAAAACTGTGAGGGACGGGAAAAACCCACCGTGGTACAACAACAAAGTTAGGAAACTACTGCGAAAGCAAAGAGAGCTCCACTCCAAGTTTAAACGCAGCCAAAACCTCTCAGACAAACAGAAGCTAAGCGATGTCAAAGTTAGCGTAAGGAGGGCTATGCGTGAAGCGTTTAGTGAATTCGAAAGTAAACTTCTATGTACCGACTTGACAGAAAATCCTAGGAAGTTCTGGTCTTACGTTAAATCAGTAAATGGCTCGAAACAGCATATCCAGACACTCCGGGATGATGATGGCATTGAAACAGAGGATGACACGCGTAAAGCTGAAATACTAAACACCTTTTTCCAAAGCTGTTTCACAGAGGAAGACCGCACTGCAGTTCCTTCTCTAAATCCTCGCACAAACGAAAAAATGGCTGACATCGAAATAAGTGTCCAAGGAATAGAAAAGCAACTGGAATCACTCAATAGAGGAAAGTCCACTGGACCTGACGGGATACCAATTCGATTCTACACAGAGTACGCGAAAGAACTTGCCCCCCTTCTAACAGCCGTGTACCGCAAGTCTCTAGAGGAACGGAAGGTTCCAAATGATTGGAAAAGAGCACAGATAGTCCCAGTCTTCAAGAAGGGTCGTCGAGCAGATGCGCAAAACTATAGACCTATATCTCTTACGTCGATCTCTTGTAGAATTTTAGAACATGTTTTTTGCTCGCGTATCATGTCATTTCTGGAAACCCAGAATCTACTATGTAGGAATCGACATGGATTCCGGAAACAGCGATCGTGTGAGACCCAACTCGCCTTATTTGTTCATGAGACCCAGAAAATATTAGATACAGGCTCCCAGGTAGATGCTATTTTTCTTGACTTCCGGAAGGCGTTCGATACAGTTCCGCACTGTCGCCTGATAAGCAAAGTAAGAGCCTACGGAATATCAGACCAGCTGTGTGGCTGGATTGAGGAGTTTTTGGCAAACAGAACACAGCATGTTGTTATCAATGGAGAGACGTCTACAGACGTTAAAGTAACCTCTGGCGTGCCACAGGGGAGTGTTATGGGACCATTGCTTTTCACAATATATATAAATGACTTAGTAGATAGTGTCGGAAGTTCCATGCGGCTTTTCGCGGATGATGCTGTAGTATACAGAGAAGTTGCTGCATTAGAAAATTGTAGCGAAATACAGGAAGATCTGCAGCGGATAGGCACTTGGTGCAGGGAGTGGCAACTGACCCTTAACATAGACAAATGTAATGTATTGCGAATACATAGAAAGAAGGATCCTTTATTGTATGATTATATGATAGCGGAACAAACACTGGTAGCAGTTACTTCTGTAAAATATCTGGGAGTATGCGTACGGAGCGATTTGAAGTGGAATGATCATATAAAACTAATTGTTGGTAAGGCGGGTACCAGGTTGAGATTCATTGGGAGAGTGCTTAGAAAATGTAGTCCATCAACAAAGGAGGTGGCTTACAAAACACTCGTTCGACCTATACTTGAGTATTGCTCATCAGTGTGGGATCCGTACCAGGTCGGGTTGACGGAGGAGATAGAGAAGATCCAAAGAAGAGCGGCGCGTTTCGTCACTGGGTTATTTGGTAACCGTGATAGCGTTACGGAGATGTTTAATAAACTCAAGTGGCAGACTCTGCAAGAGAGGCGCTCTGCATCGCGGTGTAGCTTGCTCGCCAGGTTTCGAGAGGGTGCGTTTCTGGATGAGGTATCGAATATATTGCTTCCCCCTACTTATACTTCCCGAGGAGATCACGAATGTAAAATTAGAGAGATTAGAGCGCGCACGGAGGCTTTCAGACAGTCGTTCTTCCCGCGAACCATACGCGACTGGAACAGGAAAGGGAGGTAATGACAGTGGCACGTAAAGTGCCCTCCGCCACACACCGTTGGGTGGCTTGCGGAGTATCAATGTAGATGTAGATGTAGATGTGGGCATACGACTCTCGTGAGTGCTCCGTGACAAAATGACACTTGCGACTAAGACCGTGCAGGGTAGCGGCCCATGCCCGGTAAGACTGATGGGGCCATATTCTGGCTGTTTACATATCTCTATATTTGAATATATATGCCTGTACTAGTTTCCTTGGTGCTTCTGTGTAGTTCTTTTTGTGAATAACGTGTTGTAATCAATTCAAGCATTCATACAGCAACAGAAGGAATGGTAAACAATGTTCTTAAAAGTATCATTGCCTCGTTATCCGCGAATAGTCTCAACCACAATTTTAAAAGGACACAACATATTCAGTTCTGCATATCTTCTGGTACTACCACCAATGATACATATAACACATGGTGAGGAAATAATAAATAGGATGGAAACTTTAAAATTCTTAAGTGTCCATATACAGTAGATGAGAATATAAACTGGAAAAAGCACATTGTGGAACTCATAAAACTAGTCAGTTCAGTCAAACAGTGGAAACTCCAGGCAGGAATATCAACAACGTAGGAAAAGAATGATTGCTTCTTACCATAAAGGAAACACATTAACTTGCAGACAGGCACAATCAAAAGACACTTACATAAATTAGCTTTTGGCCACAGCCTTCATCAGTAAAAGAGAGAGACACACATGATTCATACACACAAGCAAGCACACCTCTTGCACACATGACAACCAACTCTAGCATCTCACTCAGATTTGCACTTAGAATCATTGCAATTCTTGGAGAGAGGCAAATCAGTAAGTTGACATATTTCGCATATTTTCATTCAGTAATGTCATGTGGAATAATATGTGGTATCTTATCTTTAACAAATAAGGTCTTCATTGCTCAAAAGTATGCTGTAAGAGTAATATGGGTTGCTCACCAATAGTAATCTTGCAGACATAAGTTAAGGAGGTAGGCATTTTGACTGCGACTTCACTGTAAGTTTATTTTATCATGAAGTTTGTTGCAAATAGAGCAGTGCAGCTTGAATAAAATAGTAATGTAGATAATAACAGTACAAAAAGAAAAATACATTTGTTACACCACATTAATGTAATTTTTAGCACAAAATAGGGCATGCTATGCTGCAACCAAAATTTTTGATCGCTTACCCATTGATATAAAATGTCTGACAGACAGCGAAGTACAATTCGAAAATAAACTGAAGAAGTTTCTCCTTGACAGTTCCGTAGAAGAATTTCTATTATTATGCTCTGTAAATGTTGGTGGATGGAATTATTAACTCACATCTTTATGTTTCCTTCTTTAAAATAACACCTGTAACTGATCAGCATGTAGGCATATTTACAGTATAATTTGTGATGAGAATATAAAATGACACATTCCACATGGAACTTGAAACTAACTAAGAATATGTTTTTCCTGTAATGTTGCTGCTTCACTGACAAAAACTCATAAGTATCAAATAATTCCTACCTGTCTAGGCGACAATCTGAAGTCAAAACATGACTTGTACCAAAATGCAGGAAATTACACTAGCAATAATGTGCCCAATTCCCTAAGCAAGTAAAATACCAGTTATTGTGCATATTGTTCATTACTTTAATGATTCATTTGCTTTTTATCTCAATGGAACTAATATTTAAAAAAATAATAAATAAAATCATTTCTCTCATCTCTGAAGGAGGCAAAAATTATATATAACACTTCAGTTATATGGAGTATTAAAAATATATTTCAATTGAAGAAACTCACTTTAATTCGCAGGTTCTTGTACATCTCATAAATTATTCAACATGTGCAGTTTTCCTCTTTCACTTTCAGATAACTCCATATCTTTTAAAGCGATGCAACTACCATTTTATTTGCATGTCAAGTTCTGTAGGACCAAATTGAAGAGCATATCACCGAGGTCATGGAATGTGTCAGTACATGAAATTACAACATTAAAGTACTAACAGATAAAATAAATGTTTATGAACCCAAAAAAAGTCACTCCATAACTTTAAGTAAATGCAATCAAGAATACAATAAGAACCAGCTTAATTTTTCAAGGAACTCCTTGACAGAATAGAAAGAGTGACCCATGAGGAAACTCTTCAGTTTAGATTTGAAAGCGCATGGATTACTGCTAAGATTTTTGAATTCGAGTGATAGCTTATTGCAAATGGATGCAGCAGTATACTGCACACCTTTTTGCACAAGAGTTAAGGAAGTCCGATACAAATGCAGGTTTGATTTCTGCCGAGTATTAACCGAGTGAAAGCTGCTTATTCTTGGGAATAAGTTAATATTGTTAACAAGAAATGACAGTAAGGAATATATATATTGAGAGGCCAATGTCAAAATACCCAGTCTCGTGAACAGGGGTTGACATGAGGTTCGTGAACTTACACCACGTATTGCCCAAAACACCCGTTTCTGAGCCAAAAATATCCTTTTAGAATGGGAAGAGTTACCCCAAAATATAATATCGTACAACATAAGCGAATGAAAATAAGCAAAGTAGACTAATTTTCATGTCAAACGATCACTCACTTTTGATACTGTTCGAATAGTAAAAATGGCAGATTAAGTCTTTGAGTAAGATCCAGAACGTGGGCTTTCCACGACAGTTTACTATCTATCTGAACACCTAGAAATTTGAACTGTTCAGTTTCACTAATCATATGCCCATTCTGTAAAATTAAAATGTTGGGTTTTGTTGAATTCTGTGTCAGAAACTGTAAAAACTGAGTCTTACTGTGATTTAGCGTTAGTTTATTTTCTACAAGCCATGAACTTAGGTCATGTACTGCACTATTTGAAACTGAGCCAATGTTGCACACATCGTCTGTTACTACCAAGCTAGTGTCATCAGCAAACAGAAATATTTTAGAATTACCTGTAATACTAGAGGGCATATCATTTGTATAAAAAAGGAACAGGAGTGGCCCCAACACTGATCCCTGGGGCACCACCTACTTGACAGTACCCCATTCAGACCCCACATCACAGCTGTTATCAACATTGTGAATAATGACCTTTTGCTGCCTGTTGCTAAAGTAAGAGTTGAACCAATTGTGAGCTACTCCCCGTATTAGGTAATGGTCCAACTTCTGGAGCAATATTTTGTGATCACTACAACCAAATGCCTTAGTTAAATAAAAAAAATATGCCAAGCATTCGAAACCTGTTGTTTAGCCCATCCAGTACCTCACAGAGAAAGGAGAATATAGCATTTTCAGTTGTTAAACGACTTCTAAATCTGAACTGTACATTTGATAGCAAATTGTGCGATATAAAATTATCAATTATCCTTATATACACAGCCTTTTCAATAACTTTTGCAAACACTGATGGCATAGAAATAGGTCTAAAGTTATCTACATTATCCCTTTCTCCTTATTTATAAAGCGGCTTTACTACTGAGAACTTTAATTGCTCAGGAAACTGACCATTCCTAAATGAAAAATTACAAATATGGGTAAATACAGGGCTAACATGTGCAGTACAGTACTTTAATATTCTGCGAGGCACTCCATCATATCCATGAGAGTCCTTAATCTTCAGTGATTTAATTACTGACTCAATCTCCCCCTTGTCTGTATCATAGAGGAGTATTTCAGACATTGATCTCGGAAAGGCATTTGCCAAGAGAGTTATATGATTTCGTACAGAAACTAATTTTTTATTTAATTCACCAGCAATGCTCAGAAAATGATTGTTAAATACTGTACATATATCTGGTTTATCGGTAACAGAAATATTTTTACTGTGAACTGACTTCATATCGTCGACCTTGTGCTGGTGACCAGACACTTCCTTCACAACTTACCATATGCTTTTAATTTTATCCTATGAATTAGCAATTCTATTTGCATACCACATACTCTTTGCCTTCCTAACAACATTTTTAAGTACCTTACAATACTGTTTGTAATGGGCCACTGTAGCTTGATTGTGACTACTTCTAACATTTTGATATAATTCCCGCTTTGTTCTACAAGATATCCTTATCCCACTAGTCAGCCACCTGGGCTGCCTATTACTGCTAGTACCCTGTTTTGAACATTCTAATGGAAAACAACTCTCTAACAGCATGAGAAATGTGTTAAGGAAAGCATTGTATTTATCATCTATGTTATCGACACTATAAACATTCTGCCACTCTTGTTCCTTGACAAGGTTTAAAAAAACTCTCTATTGCTGTTGGATTAACTTTCCTACATAGTTTGTAATTAAACATGACATTGATTTGAGTAGAAAAGCCTTTTAGTGTTAAAATTTGTGCAACATGGTCTGAAAAGCCATTCACACTTTTACTAACAGAATGCCCATCTAATAATGAAGAATGAATAAAAATATTGTCTATGGCTGTGCTACTGTTCCCCTGCACCCTAGTTGGAAGAAACACAGTCTGCATCTTATTGTATGAATTTAGGAGATCTACCAACATCCTTTTTCTTGCACTATCATATAGAAAATTAATATATAAGTAATTTCTGGTACTTTCTACAAAGTAACAAGAACCCTCTCTAGCTTGAGCAGAAATGCTCTGAAGTTATAGTTAGGGGACCTATAAACAACTGCAATTAGAAGTTTAGTTTCACAAAATTCAACTGCCCCTGCACAACATTTAAATATCTGTGCACTGCAGTGCCGTGATGCATCTATGGACTCAAATGGAATACTGCTTTTTACATACATAGCCGCTCCCCTACTCTGTAAGGAACTCCTTGAGAAACAGCCAGCTAATCTGTAGCCTAGTAAAGGAAGCCTCTGAAATGTCAAATTATTTAAGTGGTGCTTTGATATACCAATAATTTCAGAGTCAACATCTATAAGTAGTTCACTAACTTTATCTCTAATTTAATGATAAATCATAACTACAAAATTTCAGTAAAACAAATACTAAAAGAAAATATTTCTTTGTTTTCTAGCGCACATAATTCTCAAGTCAATCTATGTAGTGGAAGCTCCATTTCTTGATTATTAGTAAATTCCCCTTCATTTCCATGCCTGAATGCTCAAGAAAAGGAGGATACTGTCACTTCCCACACAAAAATAAGGGTAGCAAAAGTGAGAAAGCCAGGGAACACTAGATGACCCTAATGAATTTGTAGAAATATTTTATCAAGCAACTTGGAATATAATAAAAAGTGAGGGCAATTTAGGCAAAGGGCAAACCACAGTCCAAACAGATTTCAGTATCCTGAATAAATAATTTGTATAAACTGTTCCATTTCAAATTCTTCATTCAGTAAAAATCATTATAATAGTTGTTCAGCCGCAGTATATCTGCTTAAACATAAAAACCAGCTATCAATCAATTCTCTTGGTCAAGAATCATCTAAGATAACATTGTAAAATCTATAAATAAACTAAAAAACAGAGGATTACTATGGGGTTAGTAACAACATTATTAAATATGCAGCCTATGCAATCATGATGCCACTAAAATATCTGGTGAATTATATTCTCGATGAAGGTGCATACAGTGAATGTCTGAAAATTACAATTACACTCCTGTTCTAAAAAAGAAAAGGTGACAGAAAAATGCCAAACAATTAAAGATCCATATCAGTAGTTCCACTAAACAAAATTCCTAGAAAGCAGTATACATATGCAAAGTTACAATTATTTTGAAAGTACATGCTAATTGCAAGTTTGGCTTTTGATCTCATGTATCAGCAATAAAAACACTAGAATGTCTCCTCGGTAATTTATATGAAGCCCACTGTTAGTTTTAAGCAAAGCCTTTGACTATGTCACACATGATAAATGATAAAAAAGCCAGAACATTATGGTGTTGTAGATAAGTGGCTACAACTATTTCAGTCATACTTAAGCAGTTGGAGACAATTAGTAAAGGCCAACAACCAAAAGCCAACACCCATGAAAATAAAGGGAGAAATTCCTCAAGGCTCAGTGCTTTGTCCTTTCCTGTTAGCTGTGTACACCATTGACTTCCCAAATTACATCCCATATGACAATGTATTGCATATTGATGACATGACACTAATTACAGATGGAGAAAATCTACAAGATACCCTACATTTCAACAAAGTAGGAACTGAAATGAGCAGTGGCTGGTACAGGGCCCATCTTTTATCTATAAATAAAATAAAACAGGAAATTTAATTCAGCCCACAGACATTCAAACAGATACAAAAATGCTAAATTGCTGGGATTACATGTAGATCAAAACTTACACGGGATAGACATACAAATTATACACATGGAAAACTTGCTCATGCTCTCTTCCTACTTCACAACCTGAAACACACTATTAGTAAAAAAATATTAATTTCTGCATACTTTGTTTTCTTTGAATCACAACTGCTGTATGGAGCACTACTTTGGTGTAACCCCAACCCTCAACCGGATTGTTTGCACCTTGGAACTGCAATCTTGAAGCACAATACAGCTGGCCATGGCACCAGAGTCAACCAATCCCTGTCAGTACCTTCTAGAACCTCATTGACTCTCTTTTTGTCTTGCAGTAGTCAGCATTACAAAGGTGATTATTCAGGCTTTCGACAGGTGGTCACATTGATGTGACTGGACAGTGCATTAACACTGCATAGTGTGTGTGTATGTATCATTATTGTAATATCACTGTTATTTTAGCATATGCATTTACTTGTCCTGTACATGCGTGTTTGCATAAAATAATTAATATTGTCTTGTTTCTATATATTGAACACACTGAGGAAGTCAGTTGTAAGGAAAACATACTGAAAGGCAAACGAAGATTCTGTTCTCTAAGAGAAATAACTGTATGGATACCTCTGTCCATGCTCTAGTTTCTCTTACAGGATGTATCTACAATGGAGACAGAATTGTTCTACAATCATTCTCAAATACTTGTTCCCTAACTTTGCTGATTGGTGCATCACCAAAAGACTACTGCCTTGATATCCTTGATACCTATCTAAAATTCCTTTCCACCAAAATGCTATGTTTGTGAACATTTACCTTCTTGTCAGAGAGATGTTGTCACCTCTGAAAAGTAACTTCTGTGTAGTCCCTTTTAACATTAATACTTTGTTTTTTTACAGATTCTTTCAGAAGTGGAAGGGAACCTGTTCTTTTCTCCAGCAAGCATGCAAGTAATTTTAGCTCTTGTACATCTTGGTGCAAAGGGCAAGACTGCTCAGGAGATTGCAAATGGACTGAATCTTCCATCTGATAAGAAGGCCATTGAGGATGGCTTTAGAGAGTTAATGAATCAGTTAAAGGTTTGTATGAATCATCTGTTGTATGGTTTTAAATTACTTGTGTATTAAGACTCATATGAGTAAATAATCTATCAATACTAAAAAATTGTAAAACGGTTAAATTTAAAAAATAAAACAGTAACAATAATGGCAGGACCATGAAAGATTTAGAAGAAATAAAGATTGGATTCCCAGAAAGGAGGTACCATTATTTCTGCATTGGAAGATTATTTTTAGTTTTAATTTATTTTATTCTTAATTATTATTATTATTATTTTTAACAAATGTTTGAGGAAGTGGGTTGGAAAAATGGTTTAAATTGTAATGGGTGAATCACAGTTTAAATAAACACTGACTAAGTAGTGTAACTGGAATACAGCAGCTCTTTTGAGATGCAAGATCTTGAATTATAGTGATTTAATGATGCTGTGCTTGGTTTAATTTGTGAAATACCGAAGCAGAGCCTGCAACCATTATATGTGTAGGTTCTTAATAATAATAAATTAAAACAGTAACAATAATGGCAGGACCATGAAACACTTGGAAGAAATAAAGATTGAATTCCCAAGAATGAGGTACCATTGTTTCTGCATTGGAAGATTATTTTTAGTCTTAATTTATTTTATTTTTATTTTATTATTATTATATTTTTAAACAAATGTTTGAGGGAGTGGTTGGAAAAATGGTTTAAATTGTAATGGGTGAATCACAGTTTAAATAAACACTGACTAAGTAGGGTAACTGGAATACAGCAGCCCTTTTGAGATGCAAGATGTTGAATTATAGTGATTATAAATTATTGTGGACTCTAGGCAAAGACCAATGATTTCATGTACCTGTTAATGTTGCCCTGTTTGGTTTAATTTGTTAAATGGCAAAGCAGGAGCCTGCAACCATTATATGAGTAGGTTGTTAATAACAAGACTTCAGGCTCATAATCAGAAAATCTGTCAGTAAACACCACAATTTGTGTGTGAACACAAAATACTTATGAGGTATTAAGAACAAATATACTTAGTTTCATTGACAAACAAGTTAAGTAATGGAAAAAACACTTACTACAGAGTATCATGTTGAAGAGGAATTTATCATGGCATTGGTGCTCAGCTAAGAGTGTTCCCCTATTAAAAAATCAGATTCATAACATACCACTAGGTGGCATAGTTGTAGTGATGCTGGGATTGTGTGTTAAATGTTGATGTACATTTGTTAACAAGAACAACTGCAGGAACAAGTGCAAAACTATAAAACATCAATTATTATTTTTGTATCGAGGACAGTACAATATTTATTTACAAAATCAAACGTATCTACAATATATACTCAGGATTTTATACAAGTCAAATTGGTTTTGAGGCCAGAAACTGGCAGTCCTCATTCCTGGAACACTTGCCGTGACCAGGTCATCAAGTGTGCAAGATTCAGGCAACTTTGGGCAGATTCTCCACATTCACAGGTTGCATCTCCAGAAATGTATCCCCATTGTTTCAAGTTTTGTTTGCACTGCATCACTCCAGTCCACAGTCTGTTCAGTCTTCCACGTCCGATGGCGTAGTTGGAAACCAGCAGCAGGCTATTACTTTAGGTTTTGGCTATTATTTCCAATTATTTTGTCCCACCACAGCTCAATTAGGTGAGTGGGAGGTGAAGATGTAATTGCTTCAGTTGTTTGCAGGAAACTCTTTCTGGACTTCAGCCTTGAACACGGTGCTTCACTTCCAAACAAGGGGTGCCTGGGATCATTTTCCTATTTTTGTTTTCAACTTCTGCCACTGTTCTTCGTCTTATCTCCACGGGTGCTATGCCTGCCAGGTGGTAGATTTTGTCAACTGGAGTTGGTCGTAGGCAACCTGTTATAATGCAGGCTGTCTGATTGAGAGTGGTATCAGCATGCTTGGTGTATGCAGAGTTCTGCCTGACTGGTGCTGCATACTCAGCTGTGGAGAAACATAAAGCTAAGGCAGATGTGCATAGGACATACGGTTGAGCTCCCCATGAGCTATTAGTGAGCTTGCGTATTATATTATTTCAGCTGCAGACTTTGAGCTTTGCTTTCTCGAAGTGATCTTCGAAAATGAGAGCCCAGTCAAACTTTACTCCGACGTATGTAGGGGTGTATGTATGTTGTAATTGTATTCCCCTCCAAGTTATGTCCTATTTTCGTCTAGCGTGTCTATTTCTCAAGTGAAACACACACACACATGTGTTTTGGTTGGGTTAGACTTTAGGTGGTTGGTGTCATAGAATTTTGTCAGGTCTTCAAGGGCTGCAGTCAGTTTCATTTCCACCTCTTGAAATGTACATTCTTGGGCTGCAGCTGCTGTATTGTCGGCATAGATGACAGATTGGTCATTGGTGTAGATATTGTACAGCAGTGGCGCCATCACATTGCCTTGGGGATGACCATTCTTCCGTATTCTCTGTCAACTTTTCTTGTTATTCAGGATGACGAAGAACTGCCTGTTTTGAAGTACGTGCTGGGTGAACTTCATTAATCAATAGAACTTGGTGACTGTATAAATCTTCCTTATGAGTGAGTTGCAATTTACTGTATCATACACTGCTGTTAGGGCCACGAATGCCACACCTGTAATTTGCCCTCTCTCATATCCATTCTCTATGTGCTGAGTTAGGTTGAGGATCTGGCCACAACATGATTTTCCTGGCCAAAATCCTGCCTGTTGCTTGATTAGGCTCCTGTCTACATAACCTGATATGAGGTTCAGGATCATTCTTTCCAACAGTTTGCATACAACAATAAACCATGCTAAAGAGCTTTTTCTTTAAGGAAAACTAAGAATCATAATTATTAGTGCACAAAGATCACATTAAAAAAAAGTACATCTTTAATACTTTTGGTATGAGGAAGGAATAATGGGGAGGTATAATGCTAACTGATATTGATGGCTTCGAAATATTTTTATAAAAGCTACTGCTTACTTTTGGCTCTCTAGGGGATGATTAATGTTAAAGGCTCTCTAGGGGATGATGTAATGTTCACTTGGCAGTGCCAGTTTTTGCATTGCATCATGATTTAGTAAAACATATGCAGCTGGTTGAGCAAAGCGAAATCACTTTAGTCTGACCATGACTGCCTGCCAACACTACTCCAACATGAAGATGTCATATGTGGCTAGTCCCATTGCAGCATGTGCTGTTTGCGCTGTAGACCCAGTACAAAGTAGTCCTCTCCAAAATGACAATAATTTTTACTAATTTCACACATTTTGGCATTATAAAATGAATTATACGGGTTTAAAAGTTACTTCGATCATTCTAAATGAAATATATTTATTCTGCTGAAGCTCAAATGGGAAAATTCTCCACAATGTGTATCTCACGGATACAGACATGGCTACAATGCATAAGAGCTCCAATTTCTGGTGGAAACAAATCACATGTGCAACTAATATTTTTGAGATCTTCAGAGTCCGTTGTATGCTGTCTGCTATGTTATTGTAATGCCATAAAGAGGAGCAGTGGAGGACAAGGGGGACAGGGTGGACAGAAGTGCTGTGAAATAATCTCAGCATATGTAAACGAGAGCCAGCTATTTCCACCATTTGTAAACTTGAAATACAGAGAAAAAAACCTATTGTAGGTCTATTAGGTATTGCACAATCAATTATATAAGATAAAAGCGAAAGTTTTTAATTGTATATAGATGTTACTAAATTATTGCAGCCCTAATTGCATGAGAATGTGATATATTCTGTATAATCTTATTTACAATCCAAGAGTATGTCAGGATAGGGTGAACATGAACCAGAATACAGAAATATGCACCAGAGTACAGAGGAAATAAGGTGGTAGAGCACAGAACATTGACAAAAATTTATTGTTATTGACTTATAATCGCCACTTTGCTAATAAAGTCACAGTACAATAAAAGTCTTAAAATTTACAAGCACCAAAACAGCAATGAAGAACATGAATACTGTTTACAGTCCTTATAAGAGATCATTTATTCCATGATTAGTTGAACGTAGGGAAATGATATGCATTTACACACGTAGCCTTTACTGTCAGAAAACAATCACTGTGTGGGTAAAAATCATCTTCCTAACATAGTTCCAGAGATATGATGTCATCAACAATGAGACGTGTGAGAAACTGCCACATCACACATGATATTTAAATTTATTACTTCTGTGCTACTAACTGTATTTGCAATAAATTTCACAGACGGTATCTGCATATGCCACTAAATGCACCTACAAATGTATATCGTGATACCACACATAATTGAGGAAATGTTGTGTCGTAAACACTGAGATGGTTGAAAAGCTGCTGCACCGTGCATGACATTCAGATTTACTGCTTATTCGCTGCCAATTGCATTCTTAACTCACATGTGCCGCTGAATGTACCTACAAAACTATATCATTGTATGACAAATAAATCAAGAGATATGACCTCACAAACATTCAGATGCGTGAAAAACTACCACGTCAAGTTTGACATTTAAATTTATTGCTCCTTTGCTACGGACTCTATTCACAACATATTTTGTAGACTGTATCCACACATGCCACTGAATGTACCTACAGAAATACGTCATTGCACAACACACAGTTAAAGAGATATGACATCATAAACTCTGAGATGCGTTAAGAACTGCCACATCTCGCATGAAGTTACATTTATTCTTTATTGCTAAGACACTCGTATAGTCAAGTCAAATTAAGGACATCCCTGACCCCTGGCAATACTTTTGACAGCTTTCAACTGTGAAGTACTAGCAGCTGTAGATGAAAACGGTAGCCATCTATAGAGCAATGCCATAGGGATGTTTATAAAATATCATTGCAGACTTGTGAAGCAGCCGCACCCATTGTACAGAAACTGTTTGGCATAATGTTTCTTAGTTTGGATATTGTACTTATACATGTGTACCTTATGAGTATATCTTTGTACATGTGAGAGGTGATTTCACAAATACATGGAAACAAAATTTTTTCCGATATTCGCTACAAAACCGGTTCATTTTTTCTTTTTTTCATTTTTTCTTCTAATAGACAACTGCCAACTGAATACCCAGGCAATGCTACACTTTACACAGTTTTACTATTGCAGGCCAGCCAGGATTGACAAAGACCATCCTACTGTTCCTGGCCTAATGACTGTCATTGCCAACATTAACAGGGAACTGTAGATATTGTCTTATAATTATCGATATCTGCAGTAATCAGGTGCTAGGTGCAGTAAGATGGTCTTGTGCACCCATTTTGGCCATGCGTTTGAAATCAAATAAAGGCATCCTTCCTTTCTCACCTCGTTTGAATATTGTTTACTGCTGTATTAGCTGTCTGTGCAGGTTCTTGCCTGAATGTGGATTTGCTGTTAGTTTGAATAGCACACAGCTAAATAAATTGTAATCATGCAGTAGGACATGTTGTTTGTAATCTTGCCTTAAAGTTGTGGCACAATCTCTTGTGGCTTTGTACATCTCATCACCCCACCCCGTTCCTCTCATCCCTATTTAGCTCCTTCCCATTACTCGTGAATAATCAAACCCGTACCCTCACCTCATCACTGTGTATTCTGTCCATGACATTAGGTCAGCTCTGTTGGGGAAACCAAGACACAATGGCATTCGAACAACCAGGATGACCAACACATAGCTGGGCTTTCATTTTGTGTTGCAAAAATAAGACAGATAGAATGAATTTTCACTCTGCAGCAGAGTGTGCACTGATCTGAAACTTCCTAACAGATAAAAACTGTGTGCCAGACTGGGACTCAAACTGACCTTTGCCTTGTGGGCAAGTGCTGTGCTGACTGAGCTGTCTAAGCACAACTCACGATCTGACTTCACATCTTCACTCCCACCTTTTTTACTCTGCCAGGAGGTTTCAAATCAGTACATTCTCTTCTGCAGAATGAAAATTCATTCTGGAAATGATCCCCCAGGCTGTGGCTTAGCCACTCCTTCTATAATTAATCATAATTTTTGGACTCAAGGATGGATATGCTTGTTAACAGTAATGATCGTATTGATCGGATTTTTAACTTTGCCAGTACATGTACAGCTGATGGTATTCTTTGTAAAATTGTAATATGCTTTATATGAAGTATTAGAGAAAACACCAGTTGAGTAACAAACTATTTCTCACTTTTGGAAATATTAGTTCCTTCCTGTGGGAAGACAGAGAGCAAGAGATAGCTTTGGGAAGATAGGGAATGAGAGAAGATCACTCAGATTGAGAAGAACCCACCCACTGTGAGGATGAAAGGACATAAAAGATGAAGGGGATGTGCCAGAGAGTTGGAGGGCGAAGATAATACTTTTCCAGTTTCAGTCCGGACATGATAGAAGGACAGACTGGAAAGTAAAGACAGGTTTAGAGGAAGAGAAGTGGAATGAACAGTGCATTTAAGAACTAAGAGGAAAGCAGAAAAAGATGATACAAAAAAGCACATGCGTGCCCTTTTCTTAGGAACATTCACATATTAGCTCTCTCATCCCTATGTATTTGTGGAATCCTAGCAGCAATCGCGTGATACAGCATGAAGAAAGTCTTTGAAGTAGTCCATTCTGAACTTTTGTGGTGCATATGTTTCTCTGATGTACCTCTGCCTACTGATAAAATATAGATTTATGGTATTCACGATCACCATTCTTTCGACCTGACACATCCTCACATATATCTACTCTACATATTTATGACAGAGGGGCCCAGAAAAATGTAGACACTCTTTGATAGTTAATATCATTGGAACAAAATGACATATCATTGCAATTTTGTGCAGTAGCAGAGTCCATTTTAATCAGCAAATCTTGGTGCATGTTTTATGGCAGATGACAGTGCAGCAATGAATGAAGTAAGATTGGCATTTGAATAACACAATGCAATATTGAAGTGGTACTGGAAGTACAGAAACACGATGGAGGTACAAAGGCAGTGGCATAATGTGTACGAAAGTCAGCCCCCAGCATGTACAACAATTTATCATATCCAGGAAAAATTTGAAACCAACAGTACTGTTCAGTACGTGTGTAAGGAAAGGTCTGACCAACCAGAAATGTCAACAAGTCCAGCTTTCAGCACTGCTGTGTTGCAACATTTTACTAGGTACCCTAAACAGTGAGTCAGAGTGCACATGAAAGCAGTGTAAGCCAATCAAATGTATGACGAATTCTGAAGGCTGCAAAGTGGAAAGTATAAGAATGGAGCACTATGAGCGTTTTGAAGGCATGCTTTGCAAGGATGAACAGTTTTCAGGGATGGTTATCTGGTTTGATGAGGCACAATTCAAACTGAATGGTACTGTAAACTGCCACAACTATGTGTACTGGGTTCCTGAAAATCCTCATGTTCAGGAGAATGAACATGTTAATCTACTGGGTATTAATGTATGGTGTGATCTGTCATCGCTCAGTTTGATTGGCCCATTCATCTTTGAAGGAACCTTAACTCGTGAGGTGTATCTTCACATGCTGGGAACATCAATTTTATCTGTCATCTGACAAGTGTTCGGAAATGAAGGATTTTACCTACAGCTAGATGGTGCTCTGCTTGACTAACATAGAGATGTCAGAGAGTACTTGGATGAAAATCTACCTGAGTGATGAATAGGTCAAAGAGGAACTGTTGAGTACCAAACATGGTCTCCATACATTACACCTCTTGACTTCCACCCATGGGGGACCTTGAAAAATGAAGTTTATGAACAGAAGCCAGCAACACTGAATGAGCTACAATAAACCATCAAGGCGCACTGTGTGGCTATCACACCAGCAACACTGAAAGCCGTAGTTCAGTCAACAGTTCAGCAGTATCAATGTTGTTTGGCTGCTAATGGGAGTCACTTTGAACGCATAAAATAATTACTCCCCCCCCCCCCCCCCCTTCCTCCCATGCAAGAATTGTAGCAGTATGTTATTTTGTTCCATTAACATTCTCTGTCTTGTTCATACACATGAGCTACAACACTGAGAATTTTTGACATGACAGCAGTAGTCACTGTCTGATGTACATCTGAGAAAAATCTGAAGACAGCCAAAGTTGAAGGGCAGCACATATACAGGTCCATTAAACAGAGTTCATAGCCAGCTTCTAGGTGTGGTGATTGTAGCTGTGAGCAGATCCACCCAGAAATGTATTGATAATCAGATAGATCACAACACATGCCTTATGACCATAGTTATGAACGTTTCTGATGTAGCTGCCAAGATACTGGTGGCTGCAGCAGCAAGCATGACGTTATGGCACCATGCTGAGTTGTGCTGCTCCCGTGGGCTCTGATGTGTTGACAGTTTTAATATTCTTGAATATTACACCCTTTACCCTTGAAATAGCTGCATAGGGACAGAAGAGCTCCAGTTCATGCCTCCTTTGAGATGGTAGAGGGAGAAGATAGGCCAATAACCTGTCTGCTGGATCCAATGAAAGGCCACTACAAAAACTATGCAACATTGCCTTATGTTGCTATCAAGTTCACCTGTTCAGGGACTCTGAGTCTGCATCCAGCCTTGCTGGATTACTGATAACAACTGACACACCAATATCTGTGAAGTCATCTGCTGCATTGTCAAGTCACTTATGGGTCAAAGGGAACACATGTGATTTTCCGGTGTCATGAGGGATTTGGTACCCATGGGTATGATTGGCAGCGTCTGAGCCATAACTAAATGTGTGGGAGCGATGTAGCTGCCACAGGTCAATTTGTTGATGTGACAAATGCAGTGCTGGAGGTAGCAGCATTGGTTGTTGTAGCCTTTCTGGCCTTCTGGCCATAACTGATTATTGGTGCCAGAGAATTCCATATTTCCAGGTCACTTTACACATGAAGGCACCATGCATGACCTCCAGCGAGGGGGTTGACCATCCTGGGTTCCTGCCAGAAGACTGCACCCAGACTGGGGCGTCTCTGTGAAAGTGGAGGATACATTGTGGATTCATGTGTTAGGTTAGTATTGTACTCGGTCATGTCTTCTGGCCAGTATAGTTGGTAGCACTACATCCATGTCCTGCAGGTAGCATAATTGCTGAGTCACAAGTTCCCCTCTTTCCGAGGTGTCAACTTGTTGCTAATCTGTGTGTGCATCATGGGCCTATTCTGTCATCTGTGATCACATGATTACACATATATATTTGTCTGCTTGCCTATACGGACCATAGCACAACCGTCACCAGACAGACAGGTCCTTCTCAGGGCAATTATGCCAGACATATACAATGGCCGATCTATGAGAGCCGACTCCCACCCTAGTTGCTGTGGTCCATCAGTCAGAGCCACATCTGCTGGTCACCAAATGTCCACCAGCTGTGCCACCATGACTCTTTCATGCCTGCAGTCTGCCAACACAGCTGAATGTGTGCTGGCTGCACCACTATCGCCTGATCACATCAGGTTGCTGCCTAGCCCTCACCGCAACATCATTACCAGGCACCAGCCACACCTGTGCCATGGCACCATGCCATTTTCCTGACAGATCTGGAGGAACAATTTCTGTTACCTTATTGAATGCCTCATTGTCCTTAATTTTGTCTCAGTCATGCAATAAACTATTGCAGATGCATACCTGAGAACTGCTGTTTATTTACTGGGCTCTTGACGCTGCACAAAGACACCAAAGCTAGCAATGGGGTTGATCTGCAGGTGTTCTCAGCATCTTTGCCTGCTGCCATAGTGTCCGGACATGGCTGCTTTCATGTCCTTCCCAGCTATGGCCCTTCTGCTTCAGCTCAGCCCATTAGTCATCATGTTTCTGGTAGTTGCCGTCAATCAGTCTTGCTTCCCACTGACAGCTGACACCTCCCAAATGTCCCACTGATGCACCAGAATCTGGCTGAGCCCATCGATAATTGCATATCTTGTGGCCACTGTTGTTTGAGCTTGCTTTACATTGGGCGCCAGATGACTCCCTGACTTTCCCACCAGCTCATCTGCTCCCAGCTGAGCCCTTGCTGCTGCATTGCAATTTTTTTCCCCCAGGAGCCATTTCCATCCTTCTGGTGCTCTTCTGTAGCACTTCATGCCTAGAAAATTTTGTCCAGTTGCACTGCATGTTTCTTGCTTTCCTTTTGGTGGTATCTTTCTTGATGTTTTCTCTGCTTACCATGTTCCCCCACATTGCACATCCAGTGATGTCTTTTCTGCCACTTCAGGCCTTTCTCCTGACCCTCCCTTTGCTTTTTACATGTTTCTCCATATGCCATACATCCTTGCTGGCTGTCATATCTCATATGGCTCCTACTGGTCGAGACTTTGCTCCTAGCAGCCAACAGTGCCCTTCCAGTCCATCATTCCTTCTTATCACTCACAGTGTGCCCTCAGCCCAGGGTCCCTTCTCTGCCCTCCAGGTGTCTCCTTTCCCCTTCTTGACTCTTCACACTCAACTGAGATGACTCTGCCATCTCCTCCTAAGGTGGGAGAGATATTATACCTGGAAATATCTTTTGGCCAGTACAACCACTACATAAGCATCCTGCAGGTAGCCTAATTGCTGGGCTACAGACACTGCTCTTCCAGAGGTGCCACCTTTCCACTAAGCTGCGTGCATGCCATACAGTAGCAGCACTCCAATTGCAGACCTATTCCTTCATCGATGATCATGTAATTACATGTCATATTCATCTGCCTGCCTAAATGGGACACAGCATGACCACCAGCAGGCAGATGCAGCCCGCTCTGGGCATTATGCTGGCCACATTCTGCAGTACACCAATTAGAGCCAAATCACATCCCACTCTGAGCAATTATGCCGACCGCTTCCTGTGTCCCATCAGTCAGAACCACATTGCCCATTAGCTGAATGTCTTCTGGCTGTACCTTTGCAGCCCATTCAATCCTGCGGCCTGTCATCGCTGCCAAATGTATGCTGGTCAGACCATTGTGGCCTGATCACACCGAATGCCAGCCAAGCTGACACCACGGCACCATGTCATTTTCCTGACAGTCTGTTGGAGCATTTTCTGCTGTCTTATCAAATGACTCATTATTGTTAATTTTGTCTCAACTATGCCATAAACTATCGCAGGCGCATACCTGGGAACATCTGTATACCTTCTGCGCCTTTGCCACCACAAGAGGACATGAAAGTGATGATCAGTGCTGCTTCTGTTAAAAGTTTTGCTGACTCCTTTGATCATCTGTGTATTAGAGTATCCACTAGGCACTCTGTTTCCCCATTACTCTTACCTGGAAGAGAATTAAAATCCAGTGATGCTGTTCTGAATGCAAAAGAATTTGAAACTGGTGTGACGTAAATGGTGGGTCATTATAATACATAGTGGTTTGTGGTAATCCATGGATTGTGTATTAAGAGTGGCCATGTTAATATACTTTTGCACCGAAATTCCTTATGCCACAGAGCCAGATTATTTTTTTATATTTTATTATTATTATTATTATTATTATTATTATTTTTTTTTTTTTTTTTTTTTTTTTTTTTTTAGTGCTAGTTCTTGGTATCTATAGACTTATTCCAGAGGTTCAGTGAAATGAAAATAAAACACTACTCTAACAAAATATTATGATGTACCTTCATTTAACTAAAAGACTTCTTATATTTTAAAATTACTGTTTAATAAACATATTTGCTCAATTCTCTTATGAAATAAGATCATGAAAACAAATGTTTCAATAACAGACTTCTAGAAAATTACACAAGATTCTTCAAGTTTTTTTGTAAAGTATCTTACAATATTAGTTTGCTTTCTTATACATGATGTAGCAGGAAATTCCTCATGACAATGCAGGAAGTAGAGATTCACACAGTTTGCAATGAGATCAAATTGTGGTGAGAATAATGATACCACATTTAACGTTTCATCTTTGGCAACAGTGTAGTTTGTTCGTAGTTGATACTATTAGATCATCTGTAGATTCCCAACATTTCTTTTTGACTTGATGTTGCTTTCCTGATGAAGAAAATAGAAGATTTTTGAAAATCTTGAATCTGCAATGGCTTCTAAGCAAAATGTTGACCAAGAACATTTTACATAATAAACCTGTCTATCTGCCTGTTTGTTAATCACAACAACTCTCATAAAATTCAGTCATGTGAATGTATCACCAGCTTTCCTGAAATTAAGAAAATTATATATCCTATCAAAGATAAAAGTTCATTTGGATTTTGTGGGGTTTCCAATAAGATACTAAAAATTTATTTCCATACAGTAAGTCCTGTATTATCATAAATATGTAATGCATCACTAACTCAGGGCATTATTCCAGATATACTGAAATATGCCACCATTAAATCCCCCTTTAACAAAAATGATATGAGTGATGTTGATAACTACCAAACTGGTTCATTTCTGACATTATTTTTCAAAATTTTTGAGAAGGTGATGTAATCTAAAATAGTATGTCACAGGAGCAACAATAATATCCTCAGTAAACACAGTTTGGATTCTGGAAGAGTTGCTCTACTGAGAATGTCATTTATATGTTCACTCAACAAATTTTACAAGCAATAAATAAAAAAAAAACCACTGGTTAGTATTTTCTGCACCCTGTCCTAGCCATTTGACTGTGTAAATCACAATAATCTCCAGGTTAAACTGAAGTTTTATGGAATTGATGGTGTAGTCAACCATTGGATAGTGTCATATCTAACCAAAACAATGTAGGAAGTTGTAGCCAGTAATTCAACCAGTGTAGTTTGGGGAAATGATTCTGACTGGGTAGAAATCACATCTGAGGTTTCCCAAGGCTCAAGCTTAGGCCCACCATTGTTCCTCAGATGTGTAAATGATCATCTGTCTAATGTGCAACAAGCAAAATTAGTTATTTTTGTGGATGACACTTGATTGTAATCAATCCCAGCAGACATAAAGCAACAGAAGAAATTGGAAACAAGCTTCTCAAAAGCATCACTGACTGATTGTCTGCAAATAGTCTCACCCTAATTTTAAAAAGACACAACATAATAAGTTCTTCACATCTAGGGTACAACACCAATCTTCTTTAAGAAAGAAAGTCTTCTTTGCTCAAAAATGTGCTTCAAGATTAATAAGGGACACTCACCCACAATAATCTTGTAGACATCTGTTTAATAAGTTGGGCATACTGACTACTGCCCCACAGTATATATATTCCCTCATGAAGTCCATCATAAATAATCCACTGCAGTTCAAAAGGAACAATGCTGTACATAATTACAATACCAGAAGGAAAATTTACGTTCATTGCCCCACATTATGGTTGTGTTTAGCATAAAAAGGGGTGCACAATGCTACAACTAAAATTTTTGATAACTTACCCTCTGATATAAAATATCTGACAGACAGCAGAGTAAAAGTTGAAAAAAAAAGTGAAAAAGTTTTTCCAGGATAACTCCTTCTGTTCCGCAGAAGAATTTCTGTTATTGTAACAGGTAAAAGCTTTGTGTAATTTTAACTCTTTGTCCTGTGTATGCTCTTTCCAATTGTTGATTATGATCTACACATTGTTGTCATCATTACAAATCACCTTTTATTTATGATATGTCTTTTCTGCTAGTTTGTAAGTAAATTAAAATAGCACTGTTTTTTATGTGTTTCAAAATTGGTAAAATCTCCAAAATTACTTCATGTTTTAAATTCATTGATTCGTCAGTTCATTGTGGTTTTATAGAGAATTGATGTTCATTGTAGGGATCTGATGACACAGTGCTTGAAGCAGCCAACAAGGTTTATGCACAAGTGAGTTTTCCAATTAAAGAAGAATTCAGAGCATCTGCTGCAAAATTTCTAGCTGAAGCTGAGGAAGTTGATTTTATCAAAGAAACAGAGAAATCAAGAGCTATAATCAATGAATGGGTGGAGAACAAGACAAATAAGAAGATAACGAATTTAATGCCTGAAGGTAGGAGATTTATTTTTACTATCTTTTAAGTTTATTGTAAGTATGTCTTTGTGCAAAATCTCAACAAATGTTTCACAAACTAAATTTTAGTTGATGTACTTTTATAACCTTTATAAACAAGGCACTCCAATAAAGACTTTAAAACTTTAACATTGTATATAAATGTATACTAACACCTTACAGTACATTCTCTGTTGTCATTCTCTAGCAAAATACAGCAATTTTTCACTCATGAAGTGATGAAGGGCATAAGCATATCACTAAAAGCACTACCAGTAGTTGTTCAAAAATGGCTCATTTTACTAACCTTGAATGTGACAACCATCAACCATACACTAAAAGTTTTGTAAGTAAATTGTTTAATTGTCAGATGATGTCATACAACAAGTGAGGCAAATGTTTCTTTCAGTCTTGCAAAATTTACTCGACAAGCATCTCTTGAATTGGGCTTTTCCTAAATGCTCTGGAACATATCATGAGATGTCATTTGCATACCTACGCAGATTTACAACAATGTAAGAACTAAAAGACACATGTCTTTGGCTCATAAAAAGATTTTTACTGAAATGTTATTTTAGTTGGATGAAGATGATTTCATCAAAACAAAATCTTCTGTGATAACTCAACTGATAACTGAAAAACTGTGATAGACTTTAAAACATATTCACACCTGCCTGTTTTTTACGCCTTAAGCAAGAGCGAAATTTACAGCACTTCATCATTTTAAAAGATAGGCACTGTACCAATTGTCATTGACAAAAATTGTCAGTTACACCATGTACAGTACACTTCTAATTAGGTAGCACACCATTGCACTGTCTTAACCAATTCTTTGACTCTCCAGCGACTGATTCCCAGGTGGATAGGTCAAGCTGAGACCATTGGACAGTCAGGCAATCTATTGGACCTGATATCTCTTCATTTGTATAGTTTATCAAAATCAGCTACACTTCACTTTTATTCACTCACTGAACCAAAAGAAGACCCAAATCTGCAGTTAAAGAAATTGCGTACTGCTAGGAGTTTGGCAAGAACAATTTCAGATACTGCCATATCACCCACATTGGTCACTTTGAATCTTTAAAAAACTGTAATGTAAATGCTTGATGTATTTTGATAAGTAATAGCACTAAAACCAGTTACAATAAATTTATATACAACTGAAAAGCTGTAAATTTATTATGAAAAGGCATTATATTAGATCATAAGAACTCTGTTTTTCATGTAGTGTTCACTGCTGTGCTATTATTCTTTATAAGTAGTACTTGCTATAAAATGTTTGCTTTCATAGTTACACACCTCCATATTTATACATGTTAACTACTATAAGAACCCATGAACCAAATGTATTTAAGCTTTAGAGATTAATCCTCAAAATCAATTTGCAATTCCCAAACTTCTTTGCCCATGTGGGCTTACAGTGCTACTTATTGCACAAAGTTATAGTACAAGTCTTGTTTCTCTACATTTTTACATTATAGGCCCTTCCTCACAACTAATTTTATTTTCCATTATTTCCTGATTTTTTACATTTCTTTTTCGTTCTTTTTCTGTGTAGAAGCGTGACTTTGTAAGATTTCTTTTTTACATTGTATAACTTGTGACTTAATGTAAATTTGTTCCAGACAGGGATTCCAATTATTATAGTAATTTGTAATTTTTTTAGCTTACACTGTGTCTGTCATAATGTTATGTTCATATTTCTAATTCAATCAAATGAACACTGAGGCTTTAATTTTTAATATAGTTCATTGGTATAGGATTAGTTAATGTTTAAAGAATTCAACTGCATCAGTTTTGTGATTGGTGGCCATGACATCCTGCAAAACAATACTAAATACCTCCTCTGAAAACTGTGTAGAACAGGTAATTTGAAAGCCCACTCATGATGCAAAAATATTGGGTCTAATAGCAATAAAATAGGCCTGGCCCATTAGGGGATGCCCATGCTGAAGCTGATCTCACTGATATTGAGGTAGTTTCAGCAGTAATGATAACCAAAGTACAAAAGGTAAACAAAAGGAGTTGAAAGATTTACAGTAAAACCAAGGCATGTTTAGCCACAGGGTGATCCTCATTACCAACAAACACTGTCTGCCTGTGTCCATTCATGCGAATGGACAGTTTGTTGCTGGTCATTCCCACATAGAAAGCTTCACAGTGCAGGCAGGTTAGTTGGTAAATCACGTGGCTGCTTTCACACGTGGCTCTGCCTTTGATCGTGTACACCTTCCAGGTTACAGGACTGGAGTAGGTGGTAGTGGGAGGGTGCATGGGACAGGTTTTACACCGGGGGTGGTTACAAGGGTAGGAGCCAGAGGGCAGGAAAGGTGGTTTGGGGATTTCATAGGGATGAACTAAGAGGTTATGAAGGTTAGGTGGACGGCGGAAAGACACTCTTGGTGGAGTGGGGAGGATTTCATGAAGGATGGATCTCATTTCAGGGCAGGATTTGAGGAAGTCGTATCCCTGCTGGAGAGCCACATTCAGAGTCTGATCCAGTCCCGGAAAGTATCCTGTCACAAGTGGGGCACTTTTGGGGTTCTTCTGTGGGAGGTTCTGGGTTTGAGGGGATGAGGAAGTGGCTCTGGTTATTTGCTTCTGTACCAGGTCGGCAGGGTAGTTGCGGGATGCAAAAGCTGTTTTCAGGTTGTTGGTGTAATGGTTCAGGGATTCCAGACTGGAGCAGATTCGTTTGCCACGAAGACCTAGGCTGTAGGGAAGGGACCGTTTGATGTGGAATGGGTGGCAGCTGTTATAATGGAGGTACTGTTGCTTGTTGGTGGGTTTGATGTGGACGGACGTGTGAAGCTGGCCATTGGACAGATGGAGGTCAACGTCAAGGAAAGTGGCATGGGATTTGGAGTAGGACCAGGTGAATCTGATGGAACCAAAGGAGTTGAGGTTGGAGAGGAAATTCTGGAGTTCTTCCTCACTGTGACTCCAGATCATGAAGATGTCATCAATAAATCTGTACCAAACTTTGGGTTGGCAGGCCTGGGTGACCAAGAAGGCTTCCTCTAAGCAACCCATGAATAGGTTGGCGTACGAGGGGGCCATCCTGGTACCCATGGCTGTTCCCTTTAATTGTTGGTATGTCTGGCCTTCAAAAGTGAAGACGTTGTGGGTCAGGATGAAGCTGGCTAAGGTAATGAGGAAAGAGGTTTTAGGTAGGGTGGCAGGTGATCGGCGTGAAAGGAAGTGCTCCATCGCAGCGAGACCCTGGACGTGTGGAATATTTGTGTATAAAAAAGTGGCATCAATGGTTACAAGGATGGTTTCCGGGGGTAACAGACTGGGTAAGGATTCCAGGTGTTCGAGAAAGTGGTTGGTGTCTTTGATGAAGGATGGGAGACTGCATGTAATGGGTTGAAGGTGTTGATCTACATAGGCAGAAATACGTTCTGTGGGGGCTTGGTAACCAGCTACAATGGGACGGCCGGGATGATTGGGTTTGTGAATTTTAGGAAGAAGGTAGAAGGTAGGGGTGCGGGGTGTCGGTGGGGTCAGGAGGTTGATGGAGTCAGGTGAAAGGTTTTGTAGGGGGCCTAAGGTTCTGAGGATTCCTTGAAGCTCCGCCTGGACATCAGGAATGGGATTACCTTGGAAAACTTTGTATGTGGTGTTGTCTGAAAGCTGACGCAGTCCCTCAGTCACATACTCCCGACGATCAAGTACCACGGTCGTGGAACCCTTGTCCGCCGGAAGAATGACGATGGAACGGTCAGCCTTCAGACCACGGATAGCTTGGGCTTCAGCATTGGTGATATTGGGAGTAGATTAAGGTTTTTTAAGAAGGATTGAGAAGCAAGGCTGGAAGTCAGAAATTCCTGGAAGGTTTGGAGAGGGTGATTTTGAGGAAGAGGAGGCGGGTCCCGCTGTGACGGAGGACGGAACTGTTCCAGGCAGGGTTCAATTTGGATAGTGTCTTGGGGAGTTGGATCATTAGGAGTAGGATTAGGATCATTTTTCTTCATGGCAAAGTGATATTTCCAGCAGAGAGTATGAGTGTAGGACAGTAAATCTTTGACGAGGGCTGTTTGGTTGAATCTGGGAGTGGGACTGAAGGTGAGGCCTTTGGATAGGACAGAGGTTTCGGATTGGGAGAGAGGTTTGGAGGAAAGGTTAACTACTGAATTAGGGTGTTGTGGTTCCAGATTGTGTTGATTGGAATTTTGAGGTTTTGGAGGGAGTGGAGCTGGAAGTGGGAGATTTGAGTAGATGGGAGAGACTGGGTCTGTGTGCAATGAGAGGAGGTTGAGGTTTGCTGGAAAGGTTGTGAAGGGTGAGTGAGTTGCCTTTCCAGAGGTGGGAAACCAGGAGGTTGGATAGTTTTTTAAGGTGGAGGGTGGCATGCTGTTCTAATTTGCGGTTTGCCTGTAGGAGGATGCTCTGAACAGCCGGTGTGGATGTGGGAGAGGAAAGATTTAGGACTTTTATTAGGGATAGAAGTTGACGGGTGCGTTCATTGGCTGAGTTGATGTGTAGGTGAAGGATTAGGTGGGTGAGGGCAATGGATTGTACAGTTTGGAACTGGTATAGGGACTGATGGAAAGAAGGGTTGCAGCCAGAGATGGGAACTTTAAGTGTGAGGCCTTTGGGGGTAATGCCAAATGTCAGACAAGCCTGAAAAAATAAAATATGGGAGTGTAATCTGGCTAGGACGAAGTCATGTTTGCGGAGGGAATGTAAATAAAACTTAATGGGGTCGTTGTGGGGGTGTTGTCAGGGTGACATGGTATTAGAAGGTGGAAAGTGTAACATGAGGCTGAAATGAAAATGAAAATAAAAATATATGGGGAGAGATAAAGGTGAACAAGAAAGCAACTGGAGATCTGGTGTGAAAAAAGGCGAAAAAGTATTGGTTAAAGTTGGGCTGTGTTGATCCTGTGGTGAACTTGGGTTGGTAGACAACGACGTGCATAAAGGTTAGGTGGTTGTGTTGCCGCCAAAACACGTTAAAGGGTGGAGAAATTCGGGAACATTTTGGAAAAACTATGTGTAAATGTATTAAAAGAAGTGGTTTTGTGGTGGCAGATTATGAAAATGAGGTTAACAATTGTCTGACGAAGAAATAATGACGTTAAATTCCGTGGGAAGCGGCTAAAAATGATCAGTGATGTGAGAAAAACGGAAATGGAAATAAAGCAAAAGTTATTAGTGTGGTGTCGCCACCAGACACCACACTTGCTAGGTGGTACCTTAAATCGGCCGCGGTCCATTTAGTACATGTCGGACCCGCGTGTCGCCACTGTGTGATCGCAGACCTAGCGCCACCACAAGGCAGGTCTCGAGATACGGACGAGCACTCGCCCCAGTTGTACGACGACATTGCTAGCGACAATACGGACAAAGCCTTCCTCTCATTTGCCGAGAGACAGTTAGAATAGCCTTCTGCTAAGTCCATGGCTACGACCTAGCAAGGCGCCATTAGCCTTACATAGTTTGAGAGTTATCTTATAAATGTCTCAAGAAGAACGATGTATACAACAAAGATTAAAAGTTAAGTATAAAGCAGCTACGTACTTTTCTTGCTACCATTCAATAGTTATCCTGTTCCAGACTTGACGCCAGTCGGCGTGTGTGTACGCGTGCCTTTCTTTCGGCTCCCTTCCCAGTGTGGCGTAGCAAGCTTGTTACGCCACAACAATTAGAACTAGCCGAAATGGTTGTTTAATAGGTGAAAGGAACTGTTTGTGAACTAGAAACGGTGGATTTTATAGCAGTGGTAGTGTTGAAAGCGGAAAAATTTTTTTTTGGTTATGGTTTGGAAGTGGATTACGTATTATTACGTATTACGTATTATTGAGTATATATCGGCAGGATAAAATTGTATAGTAGATTACTGTAAAAAGGAGAAGGTCAATACAAAGTGAAACTACTGGCAAAAACAGAAAGAGAAAATAAGACGACAGAAAAGATTTCGAAATGCAACAGTGACAATAACAAACGTAATTGTTGGGTTCAAATTAATGATATGAATATAATAGAGGGAAACATTCCACGTGGGAAAAATATATCTAAAAAAAAAAAGATGATGTGACTTACCAAACAAAAGTGCTGGCAGGTCAATAGGCACACAAACAAACACAAACATACACACAAAATTCTAGCTTTCACAACCAATGGTTGCTTCGTCAGGAAAGAGGGAAGGAGAGGGAAAGACGAAGGGATGTGGGTTTTAAGGGAGAGGGGAAGGAGTCCTTCCAATCCTGGGAGCGGAAAGACTTACCTTAGGGGGAAAAAAGCAGACATTTGTAAAGGCAAAGAGTTTGGGCAGAGATGTCAGTCGAGGCGGAAGTAAAGAAGCAAAGATGTTGTTGAAAGACAGGTGAGGTATGAGCGGCGGCAACTTGAAATTAGCGGAGGTTGAGGCCTGGCAGATAACGAGAAGAGAGGATACACTGAAGGGCAAGTTCCCATCTCCGGAGTTCTGACAGGTTGGTGTTAGTGGGAAGTATCCAGATAAACCGGACGGTGTAACACTGTGCCAAGATGTGCTGGCCGTGCACCAAGGCATGTTTAGCCACAGGGTGATCCTCATTGCCGACAAACACTGTCTGCCTGTGTCCATTCATGCGAATGAACAGTTTGTTGCTGGTCATTCCCACATAGAAAGCTTCACAGTGTAGGCAGGTCAGTTGTTAAATCACGTGGGTGCTTTCACACGTGGCTCTGCCTTTGATCGTGTACACCTTCCAGGTTACAGGACTGGAGTAGGTGGTGGTGGGAGGGTGCATGGGACAGGTTTTACACCGGGGGTGGTTACAAGGGTAGGAGCCAGAGGGTAGGGAAGGTGGTTTGTGGATTTCATAGGGATGAACTAAGAGGTTACGAAGGTTAGGTGGACGCGCAATAGACACTCTTGGTGGAGTGGGGAGGATTTCATGAAGGATGGATCTCATTTCGGGGCAGGATTTGAGGAAGTCGTATCCCTGCTGGAGAGCCACATTCAGAGTCTGATCCAGTCCCGGAAAGTATCCTGTCACAAGTGGGGCACTTTTGGGGTTCTTCTGTGGGAGGTTCTGGGTTTGAGGGGATGTGGAAGTGGCTCTGGTTATTTGCTTCTGTAACAGATCTGGAGGGTAGTTGCGGGATGCGAAAGCAGTTTTCAGGTTGTTGGTGTAATGGTTCATGGATTCTGGACTGGAGCAGATTCGTTTGCCATGAAGACCTAGGCTGTAGGGAAGGGACCGTTTGATGTGAAATGGGTGGCAGCTGTCATAATGGAACAGTACTCCGGAGATTGGAACTTGTCCTTCAGTATATCCTCTCTTCTCGTTACCCGCCAGGCCTCAACCTCCGCTAATTTCAAGTTGCCACCACTTATACCTCACCTGTCATTCAACAACATCTTTGCCTTTGTACTTCCGCCTTGACTGACATCTCTGCCCAAACTCTTTGCCTTTACAAATGTCTGCTTGTGTCTGTGTATGTGCGGATGGATATGTGTGTGTATGCGAATGTATGCCTGTCCTTTTTTCCCCCTAAGGTAAGTCTTTCTGCTCCAGGGATTGGAATGACTCCTTACCCTCTCCCTTAAAACCCACATCCTTTTGTCTTTCCCTCTCCTTCCCTCTTTCCTGATTAAGCAACCGTTGGTTGCGAAAGCTTGAATTTTGTGTGTATGTTTGTGTCTATCAACCTGCCAGCACTTTCGTTTGGTAAGTCACATCATCTTTGTTTTTAGATATATTTTTCCCACGTGGAATGTTTCCATCTATTATATATACACTCCTGGAAATGGAAAAAAGGACACATTGACACCGGTGTGTCACACCCACCATACTTGCTCCGGACACTGCGAGAGGGCTGTACAAGCAATGGTCACACACACGGCACAGCGGACACACCAGGAACCGCGGTGTTGGCCGTCGAATGGCGCTAGCTGCGCAGCATTTGTGCACCGCCGCCGTCAGTGTCAGCCAGTTTGTCATGGCATACGGAGCTCCATCGCAGTCTTTAACACTGGTAGCATGCCGCGACAGCGTGGACGTGAACCGTATGTGCAGTTGACGGACTTTGAGCGTGGGCGTATAGTGGGCATGCGGGAGGCCGGGTGGACGTACCGCCGAATTGCTCAACACGTGGGGCGTGAGGTCTCCACAGTACATCGATGTTGTCGCCAGTGGTTGGCGGAAGGTGCACGTGCCCGTCGACCTGGGACCGGACCGCAGCGACGCACGGATGCACGCCAAGACCGTAGGATCCTACGCAGTGCCGTAGGGGACCGCACCGCCACTTCCCAGCAAACTAGGGACACTGTTGCTCCTGGGGTATCGGCGAGGACCATTCGCAACCGTCTCCATGAAGCTGGGCTACGGTCCCGCACACCGTTAGGCCGTCTTCCGCTCACGCCCCAACATCGTGCAGCCCGCCTCCAGTGGTGTCGCGACAGGCGTGAATGGAGGGACGAATGGAGACGTGTCGTCTTCAGCGATGAGAGTCGCTTCTGCCTTGGTGCCAATGATGGTCGTATGCGTGTTTGGCACTGTGCAGGTGAGCGCCACAATCAGGACTGCATACGACCGAGGCACACAGGGCCAACACCCGGCATCATGGTGTGGGGAGCGATCTCCTACACTGGCCGTACGCCACTGGTGATCGTCGAGGGGACACTGAATAGTGCACGGTACATCCAAACCGTCATCGAACCCATCGTTCTACCATTCCTAGACCGGCAAGGGAACTTGCTGTTCCAACAGGACAATGCACGTCCGCATGTATCCCGTGCCACCCAACGTGCTCTAGAAGGTGTAAGTCAACTACCCTGGCCAGCAAGATCTCCGGATCTGTCCCCCATTGAGCATGTTTGGGACTGGATGAAGCGTCGTCTCACGCGGTCTGCACGTCCAGCACGAACGCTGGTCCAACTGAGGCGCCAGGTGGAAATGGCATGGCAAGCCGTTCCACAGGACTACATCCAGCATCTCTACGATCGTCTCCATGGGAGAATAGCAGCCTGCATTGCTGCAAAAGGTGGATATACACTGTACTAGTGCCGACACTGTGCATGCTCTGTTGCCTGTGTCTATGCGCCTGTGGTTCTGTCAATGTGATCATGTGATGTATCTGACCCCAGGAATGTGTCAATAAAGTTTCCCCTTCCTGGGACAATGAATTCACGGTGTGACTTACCAAACGAGAAAGCGCTGGTAGATAGACACAATAAAAAGCACACAAACACTCACACAAATTTCAAGCTTTCGCAACCCAAGGTTGCTTCATCAGGAAAGAGGGAAGGAGAGGGAAAGAAGAAAGGATGTGGGTTTTATAGGGAGAGGGTAAGGAGTCATTCCAATCCTGGGAGCGGAAAGACTTACCTTAGGGGAAAAAAAATTGGTGAGAAATTACGTTAATTACAAATTTTCAAACATTTGTTGCTTAGACACAGCACTTTAATAATTTTTTATTATAGCTCTATTCTTTTACTTTCGACTGACACCAAATTGAATAAAATTGATTCATAAATAAAAAAAGTTATAGTGGTTGCAAATTTACAAGGCACTTAGTTTCTCAACGCCAGTTGGTAGAAGGGGCCCACATTTCAAAATTGTCTCCTAATTACAATTTTGGTCAAAAAATATTATAATCCTCACTCATTATGTACATTCTTACCCCAAATTTTCAGAAAAATCTGTGACATAAGGGCAATGGCCACTGGTTGATTTCACATGAAATTATCCCTACAGATGATCAGAGAGGATGCTTTCGTATGTGTCACCTGTCAGAGTTGTATCTAGACATATCAGGGGTCCCATATCACTCCAACTGCAAACACCTCTCACCATTACAGAGCCCCCACCAACTTGAACTGTCCCATGCTGACATGCAGGGTCCATGGATTCAAGAGGTTGTCTCCATATCTGTACATGTCCATCTGCTCAATACAATTTGAAATGAGACTTGTCCAATCAGGCAACATGTTTCCAGTCATCAACAGTCCAATGTTGGTGTTGACGATCCCAGGCAAGGTGTAAAGCTTTGTGTCATGCAGTCATCAAGGGTACATGAGTGGGCCTTCGGCTCCAAAACCCCATATTGATGATGTTTCATTGAATGTTTTGCACACTGGCACTTGTTGATGGCCCAGCATTGAATTCTGCAGCAATTTGCTGAAGACTTGCACTTCTGTCACACTGAACAATTCTCTTCAGTCATCATTGGTCCCATTCTTGCAGGATCTTTTTCCGGCTGTTGCAATGTCACAGATTTGATGTTTTATCAGATTCCTTACATTCATGGTACACTCCTGGAATGGTCGTAGGGAAAATCTCCACTTCATTGCTACCTCTGAGATGCTGTGTCCCACTGCTCATGCGTCAACTATAACACCACATTGAAACTCGCTTAAATCTTGATAACCAGCCATTGTATCAGCAGTAACTGATCTAAAAACTGCACCGGACACTTGTTGTCTTATATAGAAATTACAGACTGCAGTGCTTTATTCTGCCTGTTTACGTATCTCCATATTTGAATGCTCACACCTATACCAGTTTCTTTGGCACTTCAGTGTATAACCACTTTGTTTTTTGTGAAAAAGGTACTAAGCTGGGACAGGACAATACTTTTGAATATCTTACTAAAGGTGGGAATAAGTGATATTTGTTTATAGTTACAGACATCTTCCTTACCCGCTTTTTTATTCACAACACTCATTTTTAGAACAACTGGATACATATTGTCTCTACTGCTGCTATTTGTCAGGTATGTAAAAGGTTTTGAGACTTCTTTTAAGCACACCTTAGTAACTGCACTGGATGTGCTATCCCATCCAGATGAACAATTTTTTCTTTAGCGTAAGTATTAATTTGTGAACTTCCACTCATTCACCTCTGTAAATTTAAACACAGTACATTGAGTGAGGTGACATGGTGCCACATTTCTTGGCCAATGGGAGTAGTGAAATAGTTATTAAAATGTTACATATAGTTTTTAATTATAGATTAGTATTAAATTATAGATTTATTATTTTCATTGTTATATACATATAGTATTTGTGTTATGAAAAGGATAGTTGCTACTTACCATATAGCAGAGATGCTGAGTCACAGATAGACACAACAAAAAGACTGTTACAAAATAAGATTTCTACCAACAAGGCCTTTATCAAACATAGACAACAGAAACACAAACACTCTCTCTCTCTCTCTCTCTCTCTCTCTCTCTCTCTCTCTCTCTCTCTCACTCTCTCATGCAAATGCAAGTCAACGCACATGACCACAGTCTCTGGCAGTTGTGCATGTGTGTGTGTGTGTGTGTGTGTGAGAGAGAGAGAGAGAGAGAGAGAGAGAGAGAGAGAGAGAGAGAGAGAGAGATCTGTTTTTGATAAAGGTCTTGTTTGTCAAAAGCCTATTTTGTGACAGTTTTTTTGTGTGTCTATCTGCAACTCAGAATCTCCACTATATGGTGAGTAGCATCTATGCTTTTCATAATATTGTTACATTCCAGCCTGGATTTTCCATTGTCTGACATACAATATTTGGACTTTTTACAATATTACCATGATGTCTTATTCTAAAAACTTCCATGTTTGTCATCTTATGATCTTTATGGTATTTGTCAGCTAACTCCTAGGATACTTTACTTATATTACCAGAGAACTCTGTTGCTTTGCTGTTAATCTGCTTCCTGAGGTCAGTAATATCAGTTTTAAAAGTTTTCTTTGCCTGACTGTACTTTTCCTTAAAAATTTGTAGAATAATAGTAGCTTTATAAAGCAGGTTTAGATTATGTATTCTGTCCCTGAGCCTACTCAGACTTGATGGGAGCTTCAGTCTAGAATTTCATCCATCTTGGCAATGCTTAATTACATTTTGGGTTTCTCTGGCAGGGCAGCAATAGCAATAATATCTCAACAGGTTTGAATAGAACTCATTCCATTTGTTGTCATGCCCTTTCACCTGGTATATAAAGTCTCATTCCTTCTCTTCCATTTTATAGTTAAAGGTGTAAATATTTAATATATTCGGAGTTTGTTTCTACAGAACAACCTTCATTATTTTTAGCGCAACTGAATTTATGATCTCTGTTACCTGGCAAAATTGGTCAGAGTAATGAAAATGTAGGCTACTATAATTTACCGTATCTTTAAAAATCTATAGTATTTGTGTTGATTACAGCATAATCTATTCTAGTGGAGCATGTGTCCATTACACTAGTGTCTGAGCTACTCTGCAAGACTATACAAAATTAACATCTCAGTGAGCTTCAGATTTATTGTACAATTGGAATTTGCATCTGTGTTAAAATCACCAAATGTAGTAGGGTCATTAGGACCAGTCTGGCCAACTACCATACTAAATATATCCATAAAACACATTACATCTGCATTTGGTGGGTGATATACTCCAATCACTTTATGCTTGGCTAACTGCAGATCATTACTGTGGAGCAACTTGATAGATATGTAGCTAGGAGAACAGTTCAGGGTGGAATGGAACCTCTACAGTATACACTCACTGTACAGAAACGTATTAGGAATTGGAGTGTATTGTGTAATAGCTGTACAGTGGAGCATAAGGCACAGAGAAATACTAAATGAACATATTTGGGTATCAAGAGGGCAATGTACGAAGCCTTCAGTGGCTACTGTAACAAAAGTTTAAATCTCGTACACTCAGTGCTCTGAAGCTTTTAAGTGTTTGTTAAAAGTCATCTCACTGTACACTGTGAGCTGCATGCAAAAATATTTCACTGCCAGAATGATATTCCACCATATAGTGCATTACCAGTGGCATCTGATACAGAGGACAAACAAATAAATGACTGCACATCAGTGTTCATAAATGAGAGCATTTTGTATACATTACAGTAGGAATCTAAGTTTACCTGACAGTTAACATCAGTTTTATGTCCTCTTATTTAGTGTATATATTGTACCCTTATATACTATTTGTCCAAGTGTGCTATTCAATATATATATCACAGCTATTATTAGACTCTTTGCTCTGACCACAATCCCTTGTTTTCATCTAGTGACATTAGTGTCCCAGTATGACCAAGAAAAGTGGTCATTTAACATTTGACAGCTGTAACACAGACACACAACAACCTGTGTATCACAGAGGGAACACATAGAATGGATCCTTTTGTGACCACATAGACATGATTATAATTAGAGTATAAATATCTACAGGAGATTTTAGACATACCCGTTATGTATATTGTGTACGTCTATATCAAATGACATGTTTGTCAAGTAGGAAATATATATACATAGTGTGTACATCTATATCAAATGGGACACTGGAAAAAACTCTAATATGAACTTGAAACAATGTTACAATTCTTTGTACACACCTTACTTTGCAACTCTGTCTGCTCATTAAGGACATTGTTGGGTGTTCTAGGAAATAATCAGTGTTTTAAAATTTAATATAATATGGATAGGTAAAAGAAACTACTCCCAAATGGCATTGAGAGAAAACACATATAAAAGATATGGACGTGTGCAAGCTTTCAGAGTCAGTGGCTCCTCCTCCTGGCAGAGGGGCTGAAGGGAAAAGAAGAGGGATGTAGGAACAGGACTTGTGAGGTATAGGTAATGGGAATGGGGAGGATTATGGAAAAGTCACCTGGAAAACTGGATAATGGGAAACATTCTGGATGGGATTAGAAGGAAAGACTTATTACTGGAGCCTATAGTGGGTGAGATATGAATATCTGAGAATTTGAAAGGGTAAGGTAGGTAATAAGCAAGAGACAGATTTCTGAAAAAAATGCTGTGCAAGAGCCAATAAGAGCAGGCAACTATGTGTGCTATACATGGTAGACAGGTGGAGGAGGTGCGGGGGGTGGGGGCAGATATAGACAGGTTGGAAAATAAAAGAAATAAAACAGAGTGAAGGAAAGGAGTAGTTATGGGAAAGAAATGCTGAGACCATAGAAATTAATGTAGATTTGGGCCATGTAAGCGGGGGGAGCCAAGCACATGTTATGCCAGTGCCCACCTGTGGAGTTCTGAGAAACTGCTGTCAGGAGAGAGTATCTGGAGGGCACCTGTGGCGAAACAGGCACCAAGATCATGACTGACTTGTGAGTGTGCTTTGCAACAGGATTTTGTGTACAGTCATACCAAAGTAGTAGCCTGAACAGTGTTTGCACACATGTCATGTATTTTTCACAGGTGGCTCGGCCTCTGAAAGTGTACATTTCATCAGTTCTACATCTACATCTACATTTATACTCCGCAAGCCACCCAACGGTGTGTGGCGGAGGGCACTTTACGTGCCATGGTCATTACCTCCCTTTTCTGTTCCAGTCGTGTATGGTTCGCGGGAAGAACGACTGTCTGAAAGCCTCGGGAGGTATAAGTAGGAGGAAGCAATATATTCGATACCTCATCCAGAAATGCACCCTCTCGAAACCTGGCGAGCAAGCTACACCGCGATGCAGAGCGCCTCTCTTGCAGAGTCTGCCACTTGAGTTTGCTAAACATCTCCGTAACGCTATCACGGTTACCAAGTAACCCTGTGACGAAACGCGCCTGGGCTAGCTTAAAGTGGTGGTAGGAGGATGCATCAGGCAAGTCTTAAGCAGGGGTGCGGGGGTGGTCACAGGGGTAGGAACCATATGGTAAGGAAGTGGGTGCAGAAGGAGCATAGTGTCTGACCAGGATAATGCAGTGATTTGGGGGGGGGGGGGGGGAGGGGGGGGGGCGGCAAAACCTAATCTAGGTGTGGTTGGCAAAATATCAAACGGAATGGACATCTTGTTTCAGGGCATGATTCTAGGAAATCATAGCTTTGTCAAAGTAGCTGATTAATACATTGGAGATCCAGATAGTACTGAGTGACAAGAGGTGCACTCTAAGTTGCTTTTTGAAGGATTGATGTGCTAGCCTAGGAAATCTGCTTTTGAACGAGGCTTGTAGTATAGTTACTTACAGTGAAGGCTGAGGGGAGAATGGTGGTGTACTGACTGGAGAGTTTTCTCCCCACTGTAAGACTTGCCCAATGCATCCTCCTACCATCACCTACACCAGCCCTGTAACTGGCAAAACATACAAACTCATGGGAAAAGCCACCTGTGAAATGACATATATCTTGTACAAGCTGATATATAAACATTGTTCATGCTTCTACATTGGTAAGATTACCACCGAGTTATCAGTTAGCAAGAAAAGGCATAGACACAGGATGCAAGCTTTGTGGAGGATCTACAGTGTCAGTCCAGCCCTAGGTTAACACTTCTGTGAGCCATGTAAACACTGAGTTGAGCAGGCTGCTGCTAACTGAAATGAAAACTCATATGAGTGCAGTGCTTCTTGTTACACTACTGGCCATTAAAATTGCTACACCAAGAAGAAATGCAGATGATAAATGGCTATTCATTGGACAAATATATTATACTAGAACTGACATGTGATTACATTTTCACACAGTTTGGGTGCATAGATCCTGAGAAATCAATACCACAGTTCATCAAGAGTAGTGACTGGCATATTGTGACGAGCGAGTTGCTTGGCCACCATTTACCAGACGTTTTTAATTGGTGAGAGATCTGGAGAATGTGCTGGCCAGGACAGCAGTCAAACATTTTGTGTATCCAAAAAGGCCCGTACATGACCTGCAACATGTGATCTTGCATTATCCTGCTGAAATGTAGGGTTTTGCAGGGATTGAATGAAGGGTAGAGCCACGGGTCGTAACACATCTGAAATGTAACATCCACTGCTCAAAGTGCCGTCAATGTGAACAAGAGGTGACCGAGACGTGTAACCAATGGCACCCCATACCATCATGCCGGGTGATACGCCAGTATGGCGATGATGAATACACGCTTCCTATGTGCATTCACCGCGATGTCATCAAATATGGATGCGACCGTCATGATGCTGAAAACAGAACCTGGATTCATCTGAGAAAATGACGTTTTGCCATTCATGCACCCAGATTTGTTGTTGGGTACACCATCGCAGGTGCTCCTTTCTGTGATGCAGCATCAAGGGTACTACAGCCATGGTCTCCGAGCTGATAGTCCATGCTGTTGCAAATGTCGTCGAACTGTTCGTGCAGATGGTTGTTGTCTTGCAAACGTCCCCATCTGTTGACTCAGGGATCGAGACGTGGCTGCACAATCCGTTACAGCCATGCTGATAAGGTGCCTGTCATTTCGACTGCTAGTGATACGAGGCCATTGGGATCCAGCACGGCGTTCCGTATTACCCTCTTGAACCCACCGATTCCATATTCTGCTAACAGTCATTGGATCTTGACCAACGCGAGCAGCAATGTCACGGTATGATAAACTGCAATCGCGATAGGCTACAATCCAACCTTTATCGAAGTCGGAAATGTGATGGTACGCATTTCTCCTCCTTACACAAGGCATCACAACAACGTTTCACCAGGCAACGCTGGTCAACTGCTGCTTGTGTATGAGAAATCGGTTGGAAACTTTCCTCATGTCAGCACATTCTAGGTGTCGCCATCGGCGCCAACCTTGTGTGTATGCTCTGAAAAGCTAATCATTTGCATATCTCTGCGTCTTTTTCCTGTCGGTTAAATTTTGCGTCTGTAGCACGTCATCTTCGTGGTGTAGCAATTTTAATGGGCAGTAGTGTAAAAGAAGCATTACATAAATAGTGTAACATATTTTTTTTGTGAAAGCATTTTGGTTTTATTCAGGATCACAATACATCATATTATTCCCATTGCTTTTGGCTACAAACCCCTATTTCTCTGCATAATCTTTGTTCAATTCGATGGCCTCAACCATCTTATTGGGAAGGCATGTAAGCTCACATTGTACCAGTCTGCTGTTCAACACCAATAACCTTCTAATAATCCACATACTGTCTCCCATGAAGTGCTTCCTTCATTGAGCCAAACAGATTGAATGGATGAAATCTGGGCTGTAGTGAGGATGAGGAAGAACAGTTGAATGAAGTTTGTGAACTCCTCTTGGGTGCACAGACTTGTGTGAGGCTTTGTGTTGCCAAGGAGAAGGAGAAATCCTTTTGCATTTTTGTGGTGATAAACATGCTGAAATTGTTGCAGGAGTCAGCTTTGTGTGGCCTGCTGGCACATGGAAGACTGGACCGGTTTGTGCCACCCTGTTGCGATGATGACGGACACCTCACCCAACAACTCACTGTGCTTTTGTTCACTGCCAGTTCTCCATAGACGTTCTGAAAGTGCATATGAATATCTGTGATGCTCTGGTTTTCCACCAAAAAAATCCAATGACAGCTCTCTGCCTGGAACCCTCCTCTGTGACAGATGCCATTTTGAAGGCTAATAAAGCACCACCACCTAATGGAACTTCAACTAACTATAGGGGCCAAAGTGGGAGTATTCTGTGATATCCCACAACAAATTACACATTTTTTCAAATGAAATTGGCTGAGAAAAGCATGTGTTGCATTACCTATTGAAGGCACCTCATGAGATTGGAGTATGGGGGTATTCTAGACATGGCCTACACCTGAGTAGGAGAGGGAAAGGTAGGTTGGCTGAACTTTCTGCAGAAAATGTATGGGAGGCCACCATCATACAAAGCAAGATCACTTTGTTTACTGGTGAGGGAAGTACCATTTTTAAGCTAGAATCACGATTCAGACACCCTGTTTTGAAAGAACTCAAAACAACAGAAGAGCCCAACAAAGAATGAATTGAAAAATAAGGTGAGCTTATTTCTTCAGACTGTTTAAGGATTGAGTAACCTGGCAGAAGAGCTTCTTGTATGGAGAATTTAGAGAGCTCTGAAAGGATAGACATCCTGTATTTATCTGAGAATCACATGCCCATGGGGTTAGATAAGTTACATTTAAAATCTTACACTCTAGCATCTTAATCATGCAGAACTAAAAGGGGGAGTTGTTACATATATTAAGACAGAACAAAAGTTCAAAAAATGAGCCAGGTAAATTTTGTAGTGTTCAGCACATAGAAGTGTGTGCTTGTGAATTAATACTGAAAAATAGTTCTCTTTTAGTTGTAACTGTTTATAGAACCCCATTGGACAATTCTTAACTGTTTATGAGGAATATGGATACCTTACTATGCTAGGTGTCAGACAGCAGCAAGCAGTTAATAGTCTGTGGTGACTTCATTGCAGATTTTCTAAAAGGGTTCTGATAGGAAGAATGATCTGGAAGCCTTATTTGGATTGTTTAGTTTGACCTCAGTTAACTAAATTTACAACATGGGTGGATAAAGACAGTTAGGGCCCTATTTGATAATGTTTCCTTTGGTGAAGCTCAAAGCAAGAAAATAACTGTGCACACAGTAACAAATAATAAACTACAACAAAACAGTAGCCTTAAATTTCCATAACCACCAAAACACCACATTGATATATCCAGAAATAAAAATCAATCAACACCCTATTGCAAATGATGAGGCTACAAAATTTCTCGGCATCTGGATGCAAAGAGACTTAAAATGGGACAAACACATAGAACAAATTAATGCCAAGCTGAGCACGGGCTGTTATCTTCTTAGGGTTCTCAAACGATGCATAAATGAACAGGCACTATTATGTGCCTATTCTGCATACTTCAATGCCCATCTCAAGTATGGACTCATATTCTGGGGAAATTCCCCAGCAGCTCAAGGGACTTTCAGAATACAAAAAAGAGCCATTAGGATTATGACAGGGAGTGGTGCTCGACAGTCCCGCAAACCAATATTTAAAGCACTGAATATACTACCTCTACCGTGTATGTTTATTGTTGACACACTAATGTACATAAAAAAGTATATGATTGGAAATGATGATAATACTTTAAAAAGAAAAATATACATGATTATAATACTCAAATAAAATATAACTTGCATGTACCCCCAGCCAGTACCAGTTTGTATCAGAAAGGTACATGCTATCTGGGTATTAAACTCTATAATAGACTATCAAATAGTATAAAATGCTTACAAAATATTAGTGCTTTTGAAAGATCTGTCAGAGAATATCTACAGTACCACTGTTTCTACTCAGTAAAGGAATACTTGGACCAGAATAACTGTTAAGAACTAAAGCTACTGTAATTTGTAACATTGTATCATTGTAAGAACTACAACTATTGAAATTAGTAGCATGTTGAAAAATGATTATTTAAATATGTATCATTTTGAACTTAGTAATAAGTCCAATATCATCCTGTACACTGTACTACATATGATCAAAGGACCCAATAAATAAATAAATAAATGCTCTCTCTGACTATGATTCATAGTTAGGATAAATAGGATAGTGTATTACAGTATGGATACGCCTCAGTGGATATTAATGACAAATGTTTTAACAACAGTTTACATGAGATGACCAGAAATATACACTCCTGGAAATTGAAATAAGAACACCGTGAATTCATTGTCCCAGGAAGGGGAAACTTTATTGACACATTCCTGGGGTCAGATACATCACATGATCACACTGACAGAACCACAGGCACATAGACACAGGCAACAGAGCATGCACAATGTCAGCACTAGTACAGTGTATATCCACCTTTCGCAGCAATGCAGGCTGCTATTCTCCCATGGAGACGATCGTAGAGATGCTGGATGTAGTCCTGTGGAATGGCTTGCCATGCCATTTCCACCTGGCGCCTCAGTTGGACCAGCGTTCGTGCTGGACGTGCAGACCGCGTGAGACGACGCTTCATCCAGTCCCAAACATTCTCAATGGGGGACAGATCCGGAGATCTTGCTGGCCAGGGTAGTTGACTTACACCTTCTAGAGCACGTTGGGTGGCACGGGATACATGCGGACGTGCATTGTCCTGTTGGAACAGCATGTTCCCTTGCCGGTCTAGGAATGGTAGAACGATGGGTTCGATGACGGTTTGGATGTACCGTGCACTATTCAGTGTCCCCTCGACGATCAGCAGTGGTGTACGGCCAGTGTAGGAGATCGCTCCCCACACCATGATGCCGGGTGTTGGCCCTGTGTGCCTCGGTCGTATGCAGTCCTGGTTGTGGCGCTCACCTGCACGGCGCCAAACACGCATACGACAATCATTGGCACCAAGGCAGAAGCGACTCTCATCGCTGAAGACGACACGTCTCCATTCGTCCCTCCATTCACGCCTGTCGCGACACCACTGGAGGCGGGCTGCACCATGTTGGGGCGTGAGCGGACGACGGCCTAACGGTGTGCGGGACCGTAGCCCAGCTTCATGGAGACGGTTGCGAATGGTCCTCGCCGATACCCCAGGAGCAACAGTGTCCCTAATTTGCTGGGAAGTGGCGGTGCGGTCCCCTACGGCACTGCGTAGGATCCTACGGTCTTGGCGTGCATCCGTGCGTCGCTGCGGTCCGGTCCCAGGTCGACGGGCACGTGCACCATCCGCCGACCACTGGCGACAACATCGATGTAGTGTGGAGACCTCACGCCCCACGTGTTGAGCAATTCGGCGGTACGTCCACCCGGCCTCCCGCATGCCCACTATACGCCCTCGCTCAAAGTCCGTCAACTGCACATACGGTTCACGTCCACGCGGTTGCGGCATGCTACCAGTGTTAAAGACTGCGATGGAGCTCCGTATGCCACGGCAAACTGACTGACACTGACGGCGGCGGTGCACAAATGCTGCGCAGCTAGCGCCATTCGACGGCCAACACCGCGGTTCCTGGTGTGTCCGCTGTGCCGTGCGTGTGATCATTGCTTGTACAGCCCTCTCGCAGTGTCCGGAGCAAGTATGGTGGGTCTGACACACCGGTGTCAATGTGTTCTTTTTTCCATTTCCAGGAGTGTATAATGAATGAAATGCTGAAATAAAATTTAATTTATTCTGTGACAAATTCATATCATTATTTGGAAACAGCTTTCTGTGTAAGCTTCTCAGAAAGTAAAGAACCATGGATAACTAGAATGATAAAAGTATCTTGCAAAAGAAAAAGGGAAATGCAAACATTGGCAAGAACAACTAGAGATCAAGCAGTAGTTGAACACTACAAAAACTACTCAAAATTAATATGGAAAGTCGCTAAAAAATCAAAGAACATGCACATTGTGTTAGAAAACAGCAATTCCAATTACGCGGCATGTAGTGAAACAAGAGACAGGACAGCCAGCCACAAAACAAGATAACATCAACATTGAACTGAATGGAGGGGCTGTCACTCATGAGTCTTAGATGACAAATATTTGTAATTATATTTTATTAAACATGGTAGAAAATATATAAACAAAAAGTTCAAGAGAAAAATCACAGCAGTATATTGGGGCAGCAACTCCCATAAGACCATATCACCAACTTATCCTTCTGAAATTAAGAAAGTTATATATGTTCTCAAAGATAAAAGCACATCTTGATTTGGTGATGCTTCCAATAGAGTACTGAAGTTTATTACTGTATAATGATCACTGACTCAAGGCAATTTTATCACTACTAATGTCATTTTCCAAATTTTTTGAGAAGGTTATGTTTCTATAATAGTTTCTCTACTGAGCAACAATAATGTCCTCAGTACATCACAGTTTGGATTTCAGAAGAGTTGCTGTAGTGAGAATGCCATATAAATGTTCATTTACTAAATTTTAGACACATTAAACAACAAAATAGCATTGGTTAGTGTTGTGTCTAGACAAGACAGCCTAGACACAATGAGAGGAAGCCGAAAGGCACGCGCTAAGTTAAAGCAGGATGGCGTGAGGTCTGAAACAGGATACGTAATGAATGCTGCAAAGAAAAGTCCGTAGCTTCTGGAATACTTAACTTTAATCCATCCTTTTGGTACATCTGGAGATTGTGGCGATACAAGTGAGACTCTTTAGATACATGCAACGTTACTAATGGCGCCTAGCTAGGTCGTAGCCATTGACTTAGCTGAAGGCTATTCTAACTATCTGCTCTTCAAATGAGGGAGGCTTCGTCAGTGTGCATCGCTAGCTACGTCGTCCGTACAACTGGGGCGAGTGCTAGTCCGTATCTCGAGACCTGCCTTGTGGTGGCGCTCGGTCTGTGATCCCTGACAGTGGCGACACGCGGGTCCGACATGTACTAGTGGACCGCGGCCGATTTAAAGCTACCACCTAGCAAGTGTGGTGTCTGGCGGTGACACCACAGTTAGTACTTTCTGCAACCTGTCTAAGACATTAGACTGTTTGATTCGCAATATTCTCGTAGATAATTTTTTGGCATTGATGGTTTAGGTAACCATTGGGTAATGTCATATCTAACCAAAAGAATGCAGGAAGTTGTACTCTGGGGACATTATTCTGACTGGGGAGAAATCATGTATGGGGTTCCCCCAAGGCTTAGTCTTAGGCCCATTATTGTTTCTAGTACATGTAAGCAGTCTTTCATCTAAGATATAATAAGCACAATTAGTTCTTTTTACTGATGACACTAGTATTATAATCAATTCAAGCATACATACAGGAACAAGAGAAATGGTAAACAAGTTTCTTAAAGGTATTGTTGACTGGTTTTCTGCAAATGGTCTCTCTTTCAATTTTAAAAAGACACAACATACAGTAACCCCCTCTTTACACTTTTTTGCAAATTGACCCAAAGAAGTATACAATTCAGGAAAGTGTAAAATATAGGAAAGCGTAGGACACACAATGGGCAAAATTGAATAAATTACTCTTACTGTCACTCTCTTTATATTGTACAAAATATGAAATTAGAACATTTTAAATTTCAATTATTTAGAATATTTGAAATAATTAATTGTTTTTGTTTTCTTCTAACAGCGGTTAGCTCTACTTGTCTCTCCACATTACACAAAGCATCAAATGCATTGTCATTACTTAATGCACTACTATTGTACCACCTAAAAATGTTAATAGCTTCCATAGCTTCTCCAGTGTTTGTTACCAACAAGGAGGTCACTCGATTCAGGGATGTCCTGGGTAAGAAATATGGCAGAAATTGTTATCTTGAGGAGGAATGTTACATCTGACATCTGGTTGTACCAACCTAAGACTGCACGCCTGGTACGGAATAGCGTATTTCATGCGGAAGTAACAAAAATTTGTGGAAGCCTATTATAGAGACAGTCATTTTCAACAGCAGTATTTATTTGTCTAAATGATTGTGAGATTAAATGAAAGCTGTTGTAATACAGTGCAATGAGCAGAGGTAAGGTTGCTACTAGAGGCACTATCATCAGAGTTTTTATTGTAATTAAGGTAGTGACTCAGCATACTTTCCCACCCTTCCAATCCCGTGAACCTGTAGTCTGTGTTTTCTACTTTGTTACATGGCTGACTTAAAGAGCAGGAATATGATGCACTTGCTGCAGAAATCTGAATGAAAATCAATCTTAAAGGTTGTGATAGTGTTAAAGAAAACTTAAAATGCAGGAAATATTGTAATATGGAATCATTGATCATGGTAAAGCATCGTATTGCGAGGATAGGACTTCTGTTGGGGCCAACAAAAATAAATGTAGAAAGCAGGAAAGCTTAAAATGTGGGAATGTAAAAATGATGTTATACTGTATTCAGTTCTACATGACCAGGGGTACTACACCAATGACAGGTGTAACACATGGTGAAGAAATAACAAATAGGCTGGAAACTTCAAAATTCTTAGGTGTCCTTATTGATGAGAATTTAAAATAGAAAAACACATTTTGAAACTCCTAAAACAACTAGTTCACCTATATTTGCACTTAGAATCATTGCATATCCAGGGGATAGATGAACTAGTAAGTTAATATATGTAGCAAATTTTCATTCTGTAATGTCATACAAAATAATGTTGTGGAGTAACTCATCTCTAAGAAAGAAAGAAAGTCTTCATTGCTCCAAAATGTACTGTAAGAATAATATGTGGTAATACTCACAATAATCTTGTAGATATGTGCATAAGGGGTTGGGCATAATGACCACTGCTTCACAGTACATTTATTCCCTCATGAAGTATGTTCTAAATGATCCACTTTAGGTCAAAAGCAGCAATGATGTACATAATTATAATACCAGAAGAAAACGATATTCATTCCACCACATTAAGGCTGTCTTTAGCACGAAAAAGGCCACACTACACTGCAACCATAATTTTTGAACACTTACCCCTGCGACATAAAATGCCTGACAGACATTACTTACTTACTTACTTACTTATACTGGCCACACTAACCACAGCTGATCCTTCGCCTCACTCAGTCCAGTCTTCCACACTTACCTGTCATCTGCATCTTTATCTCCCAGACCCAGTATCTGCATGTCTCCCATGGTATTATCCTGTCATCTCAATCTCAGCCATCTCAGCTTCCTTCAGCTTCTCCATCCATTACAGCCTTTATTACCGTGTTCTCCCTTCTCCTTCTCACACGCCCGTACCATGTTAGTCTCTTAATTTTCACACTCACTATGATATGAGGCAGTGTGTATAATTGTCTGAGTTCTCTGTTTTTCCTTATTCTCCACTGTTCATTTTCTTTCTCTGTTTTCTTTGTCAGGGTCCATGTCTCACTTGCATAGCGCACTATTGGCTTGGTGATGGTCTAATATATTCTTATTTTTGCCTGCCTAGATAGTAACTTAGATCTTATGATGATGTGCATGGCTCCTAGGTACCTTCCTCCAGCTTGAATTCTTGTTACTACCTCTTGTTCTATAAGGTTTTGTTGGTTGATGTTGACACTGAGGTATGTGAATGTGTCTGTCTTCTGTAGTGTTAGATTTACAATTTTTAGATGGTTTGGTCCTAAATGAGCTCTTCTTCCTACTCCCATGAACTTTTCTTGCTTTCATTTATACTCAGACCTACTTTATTAGCTTCTTCCATTAACACAGTCCCCATTTTCTCTGTGTGTTCCATGTCCTTTCCTATCAGCACAACATCATCTGCAAAAGCCAGGACATTTATTCTTTTTTCCTATGGTGACTCCTGCACTTTCACGTGTTACTCTCCTCACGGTATAGTTAGGGGCCAAATTGAACATGGTTGGTGATATAATATCTCCCTGTCTCACTCCTCTTTTTACTTCAAATGGTTCTAAGAACTTCCCCTGTACTTTCACTGTACACTTTGATTCCATCAAACACATTTTAGTTAGCTTTTCAGGTATCCCATACACTGCCATTATCTTCCACATTTCCTCTCTTACTATGTTGTCATATGCTTTGTTGAAATCTATAAACAGGTTAAAGGTATCATGATTGTGCTCCCAGTTCTTATCTAATATTTGTCTTCGTGTGAATATTTGGTCAATTGTTGATTTACCTTTTCTGAACCCTGCTTGTGCTGTGTGTAATATTTCCTCAATGTGTGGGCTGGGCCTGTTCAGTATAATTCTTGATATTACTTGATAGCATGTGCATAGGAGAGATATCCCTCTGTAGTTCTGTGTCAGGATTTTGTCTCCTTTCTTGTATATAGGACATACAGCAGCAGTTTTCCATTCCTCAGGCATTACTTCTTTTCTCCACACCTCTTTTACCAGTTCAGCTAACCATTCATGTATCTTCTCTCCCCACTTCTTTGATGAGCTCTGCTGATAGCATGTCTATGCCAGGGGCCTTCCAACAGTTTATTCTTTTTATTGCCTCCTTCACCTCCATCAGAGTTGATTCTTCAACTAATGGTTGTACGTTCTGATTGTTTTCTGCCTTGTTTTCATTGTTGTAGGTATGTACCAGGTTGTTCAGCAGTTCTTTGAAGTATTTCCTCCAATTATCTAAATTTTCTGTGTACTCTTCACTTCTCTCTTGGCTTTCCTGTATGTTGTTTGGTTTTCATGGTTGTTATTGTTCATTATTGCCTGTCTGGCTCTCTTCCTGTGCTGTACTGCTTTTCTACATGTTTCATTGAACCATGATTTGTGTTTTATATTACTATTATTATTATCTCCCAGTAGTTCATGTGCTGTCTCCCTAATAACTGTTGTTGTCTTCTTCCATTTTGTGTTGATATCTTCATCTTCTTTTCTATTGTTGTCATTCTCTAATTCAGCAAAATCTAACATTCTGATGACTTAAAAGTGTGAGTGTGGATCTGGATTATATCAGCTTATTCCCCCAGACCACCTTCCACTTCTTTGCGAGATGACTTACTTGGAATTTGCAGCCACTCTTCTATGGTGAATAGCCAGCTGCTGGAAACCCTCTTGACTTCTTCTCCGTCAAATAAAACTAGTACAGGAATTTTTAGACTCTTTCTACTTATGAAATAAGTAGACATACAAACTTTACTTTTCCTCAACTAACAATGTATTTTACCTCCAAACACAATAAAAATCTCACTTTCCACATGAATATGTAACTTCATGCAAGTCTCTCATACAGTCAGACATTAGAAACAAATAGAGTTGCAGTTAAAAGAAAGTTGGTTTGGATACCATGACCTTTCTTAACATGAATCATAGAATGAGTCTTGCCTCTAACAAGGTTGCATCAAGAGTCCACAAGAGTACTTTTTCAACTGTTCTTGTTTTAATAACAATAGTCAATGACACAATAAGCACAGAACTGCATATAAACCCCATGGTTCTTCCTTACACATTCACTAAAACATATATGGATTGCCCGACAGGTACTTGTTGGTGCCGTCCGACTGCCGCGTCTACTTTCTTCCTGCGACTGACTTTAAACCTGCACACACAAACATGTGATGTGCAGTAGGTATGATTCAACCATCCCACACTCATATCCAGAATATCATGTGTTTGAGAGGCTGAGTGGTTCTAGAATTTACACAGACATTCTCGAATCACTACAGAATCTATTTTTAAGCTTAATCTTAAACTGTTTATTCACGTCCTCCTCTTTTAGCCTACTCACATCTTCTCTTTGTGTTCTTCTACCACTGTTGTTCTTACTTGGTGGTTTTGGTAATGATTGTTTCATCTTTATTAGCACAGGAGAATGGTCTGATCCTATCTTAACCCCTCTCATTGTCCTAATGTCTGTTATTGCTTTTTTCTGTTTTTTCTGTATCGAAACGTGGTCTATTTGGTTCCTAGTTAATCCATCCAGTGAGGTCTATGTTGCTTCATTTATGTCTTTATGGGGGAATAATGTAATTGCTATTTTCATGTTTCTAGCTGCGGCAAAGTTGATAAGCCTTATACCATTATCATTTGATTCAGTGTGAAGGCTTAACATGCCTGTATATGGTTGCCATTGCTGTTCTTGTCTTATTTTGGCATTTACATCTCCCAGCACAATTTTGATGTCATACTGTGGTAATCTGGAGAACATCTGGTCTAAGGTGTCATAGAATTCATTTTTCATGTCTTCTTCCTTGCCCTCAGTTGGGGCATGGTCACTTATTAATGAGATATTTCTATTTTGCTTTTGATTCTGATGTAGCATATTCTTTCATTGACATTTTCTAGTGCCATCACATTGGCCATTATTTTATTATGAGCCGCAAATCCTGTCCCAAATATATGGTGACCATGCTTGTTTCTGTATATGATCATGTAGCTTTTTTTCTCTGTGTATACCTCTTCCACGCCATCTTATCTCCTGCAGGGCTCTAATATCTGTCTTATACTCCATTAGTTCTTCATCAAGTGTCTTTGTCCTGCTGTGTACAGTGTTTTTACATTCCATGTACCTATTCTTAGTCCTTTATTCATAAGCTTGGGTTGTTTTCCGTTAGATCCATCCCAATTTGAGGCTGGGTGTGAGTGTGTAGGAACCCATCAGTTTTTTACAACGTTGGATGGTTAGCCCAATGATTAACCCTCCCACTTTATCTGGGCTTGGGACCAGCTGGAAGGCTAGTTTTCTTCCAGGTGTGGTTGCTTGACAGACAGCAAAGTAAAAAAAAAAAGTTTGTGATCATCATGTAAGCATATTACAAAATAATTTGTGATATGAATTTAAAATGACTCATTCCACACCATTACAATTTATCCTGCAAATAGTCCTTGAAATGTGAAATTAACTAACTAACAGAAATAATTTTTGAGTATATAAATTAACTGGATAGATAAAAAAAATCTACTCACCAAGTGGCAGCAGGAGATCTCTCTCTCTCTCTCTCTCTCTCTCTCTCTCTCTCTCTCTCTCACACACACACACACACACACACACACACAAGTTTTAACTTATGCAAGGTGTTGGAGCCAGTGGCTCCTTCTTCCAGCAAGAGAGTTGAAGGGGAAGAAAGAGGGGTAAAGATGAAGAACTGGAGAGGTTTAGGAAAAGGTGTACAGTTTGGAAAAGTCACCCAGGACCGCTTGTCAGTGGAGACTTACCAGAAGGGATGAGAAAGAAAGACTGATTGTTGGGGATTGCACCAAACAAGATTTGAAAACCTGAGAGCTTAAAGGAGAAAGACAGGGTAATTGCAAGACAGATTACTGCTGAATCATCGTGCACAAATTAATAAGAGTTAAAAGCTAAGTTAATTGTATGTAACAAGGGTAGGAGGGGGGACAGCAAAAAATAGACAGGTCAGAAAGTGGAAGATGTAGAAAACTAAAATGGAGTGAAGAAGGGAGAAATTACTGCGAAGAAGTGCTGAGACAGTAGGAATTAATGAAAATTAAGTACAGGTGGTTGCCTAGAACCAAAGACACATTGTAGCGCTAGTTCCTACCTGTGCAGTTTTGAGAAACTGGTGTCTGGTGGAAGAATCCAGATGTCAAGTGTGGTGAAACATGGCACCAAGGTCATGACTGTCTCGTTGTAGAGCATGTTCTACAATAGGGTATTATGTGTTGCTACCTATGCCTGTGCCTGTTCATCTTAACTGGTAGCTAGGTGTTAGTCATGCCAATGTAAAAGGCCAAACAGTGTTTACATGACAGCTGGTGTATGACCTGTAGTGTTTCACAGATGGTTCTCTGTTTGATAGTATATGTTTTGCCAGTTACAGGGCTGGTATAGTTGATGGTAGGAGGATGCATAGGGCAAGTCTTGCAGTGGGGACAAAAAGCTATTCTAGGTGTGATGGGCAAAATCTAAGGCAGAATGGATCTCATTCAAGACCAGGATAATACTGAGTGACAAGTAGTATACTCTGAAGTTGTTTTTTGGAGGAATCAGCAATACCAGGATTGGATGTGATGGCACCGGAAATCTGCTTTTGCGCTAACTTGTGACATTTAACTACTTTATTTCCTTGTTGATTGTCCTTGGGTCAATGTACTGCACTGCTATACTGGCTGAAAAATGGGGGGGGGGGGGGGGGGGGGGTGGAAGTTCAACACTGACTACATCAAATGATCTAGCTGGCAGGTACACATTTGTGTTTTACAGTTCCTTATTTTCACTGTTCACAACCCCCTCAATAATACACAGTTATATAGCCAGTTAACTATTGGCAAATTTTGATAAGCCTCATTAATAGTTGGCAGGCATACACCAGCATACTGTTACAATAGTTTACCTTTGAACATCTATGAGCAGAATAATTTGGTACATATTGAACAGACAGTGTTGTTGTTTTAATACACGGCCTGTTTGTCTTATACTTATTTCACGGTTAAATTGATGCATTGTTGTTGATCTAACGAATACAGGTTCCTCTTCTGAAACTCGACCATGGATTGACTGTCTCGAGCCCAAAGATTGGGTCTTTATAAATATTCACAATAATAGGTACTGAAACTACACATTGTTTTATGTTTAATTTACAGAAATTACAATTTAAACATAGATCATTAAATTAACTGAATACATGGAAAAATTAGTTCTTTTTAACACTTTCTTCCACTATGAGGGTTAAGCCATATTATTTGTTTAAATTGTGAAATTAACAGATACAGTTATGCAAACAATACTTTTGACAAAACTGGTAATTACTTTGGAATTAATTAAGGGCTGGTTTTGATAACATGTTTTTGAATAGAACCAAATAAATACTTAAACAATGATATTAGTTGTTCCTTCAAATGTTTATAATTAGTCCAGAATTTATATTTGTTTATACGTCAACAATAGAATTTGAGTTACAAAACAATTACTGATTTCAACCTGTGACAAAAGATATTAACTAGGGATAGTCAAAATAAATTAAAAAATCAATTACATACACAGAACTAAGCGCAAAATTAGATCTGCTGGTATATTCTTTAATACTGAGGGTCAACTTTTCTGTTTTATGAAAATGCTGATTATACTCACGTGTGTTAATGGCAATTAGTCAGACATGAAAAAATGAATTTTAAGGAGGCAGCTGGCAAAACGAGGGGAAGTAAAAATATCCCAGCTTGCTTTTTCACAAGCTTTTGGGGTAATTACGTCCAGTGTCCATCCAATTTCTGCCACAGATCTCGCTTGTTGCCATTGATGCCATCTTTTTCTGTACCAACATCCTCCATGTACATGGTCTGTCTGCTGCTGAACATTTCCTCACTCAGCACCCACCTGATTTCAAGCCTATGACATCCTTCCTGCTCACCTTAATCAAATTTATACTTATCAATAATTACTTCAGCTTTGAGGGACAGACAAACAAACAGATCAGCGACATGGCCATGGGAACGAGGATGGCTCCTTCTTATGCCAGCCTTTTCATGGGTCACTTGGAGGGGGCCTTCCTGGGATCCATAAGCCTGCAGCTCCTGGTTTTGTTTAGATACATTGATGACATCTTTGCCATTGGCCTCATGGTGAGGCTGACCTGTTAAAATTCCCAGAATCTCTAAATATCTTCTCCCAATTAAATTTTTCATGATCCTATTCTGAATCTCGCGTCACTTTTCTTGATGTTGATCTCATCCTCACTGAAGGTCAGCTACATACTTCTGTCCACATTAAACCTGCTAACAAACAACAGTACTTACATTTTCATGGTTGCCATTCTTTCCATGTCAAATGTTCCCTTCCATGCAGCCTTGGCATTTGAGACAAACGTATTTGTTTGGGTCCAGACTCTTTACATCAATAGGGCACCATTTTCACCTCTGCCTTCACTGGATGTAGTTACCCCACCAGCTTTGTTCAGTCTTGGTACCGAGCGGGGTGGCGCAGTGGTTAGACACTGGACTCGCATTCAGGAGGACGACGGTTCAATCCCGCGTCCGGCCATCCTGATTTAGGTTTTCCGTGATTTCCCTAAATCACTCCAGGCAAATGGCGGGATGGTTCCTCTGAAAGGGCACGGCCGACTTCCTTCCCAATCCTTCCCTAATCTGATGAGACTGATGACCACGCGGTCTTGTCTCCTTCCCCAAACCAACCAACAACAACAGTCCTGGTACTGCTGATCCCTCCAAAAAACAATTTCGGAGCACACCACTTGTCGCTCAGTATTATACTGATCATGAATGTGTTAATCAGCTACTTCAACAAGGCCATGACTTTCTAAAATTATGCCCTGAAATGAGATCCATTCTGTCTGAGATTTTGCCAACCACACTTAGAATAGCTTTTCATCACACTGCCAATCTCTGCAATATCCTTGTCAGACCCTATGCTCCTTCTGCACCCATCTCATTACCCTATGGCTCCTACCCCTGTGACCATGCCTGCTGTAAGACTTGCCCTCTGCACCCTTCTACCACCACCTATACTATCCCTGTAACTGGCAAAACATATACCATCAAAGGGAGAGCCATCTGTGAACTGACACATGTTATATACCAGCTGTCATGTAAACACTGTTCAGCCTTTTATTTCTGCATGTCTGCCACCCAGTTATCAGTCAAGATGAATGTGCATAGGCAGAGGCTATATACTGGCAACAAACAGTATCGTGTTGCAGAGTGTGCTCTACAGCTTGACAGCTGTGGCCCTGGTGCCATGTTTCTCCACACATGCCATCTGCATTCTTCCCCAGATACAGGCTTCTCAGAACTCCACAGGTAGGAACTAGCACTACACTTCTTGATTGTCACCACACATCTGGCCTTAATTTACATCAATTCCTTCCATCTCAGCATTTCTTCACTGTAGTTACTCCTTTCTTCATTCCATTTCAGTTTTCTACATCTTTCATTTTCTGACCTGTCTATTTTTTGCCATCCCCCCTCCCACTTCTGTCACATACAATTCACTTAGCTTTTCACTCTTATTAACTCATGCACAATGTTTTAGCAGTAATCTGTGTCTTGCATATAACCTCTCAGTTTTTCATATCTCGTCTGGTGCAGCCCTCAACAATCAGCCTAGATTTTTGTATCTGTCCAATGACATTATATTAACTAACTGAGTGGTAAAACACAATAGCCTGTGCAGAGCATGCTACACGAAACAACTAACTAACTAACTGGTATATGCAATATCCTGTGCAGAGCATACTCTGCAACATGACAGTCATGATCTCGCCGCCTGTTCACCACACGTGCCATCTGGATTCTCTCTGGTGATGCCAGTTTCTCAGAATTCCACAGGTGGGAACTGGAATTACATGTGCTTGTTTCTCACCACCTCATGTGGCCTAAATTTACATTCATTTCTGTTGTCTCAGCATTTCTTTCCAGTAAATACTCCTTTTCTTCGCTTCCTTTTATTTTTCTATGAATCTTATTTTTTCTGCCTCCTCTACTTTTCGCTGCCTCCCACACTTTTCTGCCATGTATAACACTTAGCTTTCTACTCTTATTGGCCCTTGCACAATGTTTTTTTCAATAATCTTGCTTATTACCCTATTTTACATCTTTAAATTCTCAGATTTTTTAATTTTCCCCCTTATAGGCACTGACAATCAGTTTGTTCTTCTCATCCCATGCTGTAAGTCTCCCATGACTGGGTGTTCTGTGTGACTTTTCTGTAACCTTGCCAGTCATTTTCCCTCATCCTTCTTCCTTTCCCTTCATCTCTTTTGCCAGAAAAAGGAACCACTGGCTCCAAAAGCATGCACATTTCCATATCTTTTATATAACTGTTTTCTCTTGCGCCCCCCCCCCCCCCCCCCCCCCTCCTAGGATATGCAGTACTCTACCATTTTCGGCCTTGTGAAGAATAATGATGTTTTACTGATTTCATTAAGAGAATGCTTCCTCTCTGATAAATGAGGACTAAATGTAGAGGGATTAGGTTCACTGACATTAACATGTTCTGTAAACCTCATTTTGAAATTTCTCTCAGTTTCCCCAACATATTACTTATCACAGTCACTACATGTTCACTGACAACCTCGCCGTTGAGCACCCGTATACTGTCCCTTACTGTATATTATTTTTTATACTCCAGACATGTCACAGTATATGCCTGAATCTTATCTACAATGTGTATAATGCATGATCCTACAGTTTCCTCAAGCCAATTTGCAGCCTAGTTTTCCAAAATAAACAAATTACCATATTGGAAATCTGGTCCCAGTACGCAAAAACCGTGAATGTATTTTTTTTTCTTTTGCTCCTTTCTTTCCAGTGTGATCTCATCTCTATCCACATTTTCTTCCTTCTGTTTCATGATGTGTAACCTCATAACTAATGGTTGGTCAAACTGTCGTTAGATACTACCTTTTCCATTGTATGTAATTCAGTATTAAAACTTTGAGGATTGGACAGGTAGGTTGTAGCTCAAATGACAGAGATTGTGATTTTTCATAGTTTTCCTGAATTCAGTCAGTTTGTTGCATTCAGAAGACTGGTCTTTTTTCAATAACATACCACAAAGAAACATAGGGTTATGGCAGTGACTTTTTTTTTTTTTTTTTTTTTTTTTTTTGCATGGAACTGAAAGTGTTGTTTTTGGAACAATAAAAACAACTGTTTGGCTTTCATTTCCTGAATGGAGAAAAAACAAAAACTTGTTGGTACTAAAAATAAAACTATTTGAAAATGTAGTGTTTTACTCAAAATTATTTAATTATATATTTGCTGTAGTATGTAAAATTTTCAAGCATATTGAAAAACAAAGTCTTTTGTCACATTCTTCATGATAGTGCCTTGTATATGTTTTTGTCACTTTCCTAGATTTTACGTTGCTTCATTCTGCACACACCTTACTTCTCGTCAGAGGGCATTTTGCCATTTTTCTAGCCAAAAGCAACTTAGTAAAATGTCTTCTTTGAGTCTGTTTACAGATGAACTATTTTGAGTGCAAGTTGATTCAAACAAGCGTCCTTTGTTCATCAAAGCCACTGCCAATTCATTGATGAATTCAATAAAATGTTTGCTAGCAGGCCTTGACTTTTATATACAATATATGAATTTATAATCAACAACATGAAAATATGAAAGAAAGCATTCTTCCACCACTGTATTTGCTTCCTGGGTAAATGCGGTCCACACCAGCCTTCCTTTTATTATAACCCAAAAAACAGGCAAGTTTCATCTTCTCTATCATTCTTCAACTTATTCTGAGATTGACAGTGGATGCAGTCATTTTGTGTTTTGTCGCCAGAAAAAATACATTCCTAGTGTTCTCCCATTTCATAAATAGCAAGTGGTCTTATCTCCAAAATAAAAGTAAATTTTTTTCAGCTTCTGGGCAGTTAGATCTTAAGCTACCCCTTTACTGTTTTTCAGTTCTATTTTGTAAGGCCATCTTGAAAATAAATAGAAAGTGTGTAGCAGACAATAGTTGTCATTTTCATTGTGTGTGACCGTGTGAGGCATGGCACTTGGCCACAAAGGGAAATGTGAACACCACAAAGCAAGTAACACACAATTATGTCTGTCTTCCTTTTCTGTCAATATGAGTGAAGAATGATGTCATCTGTGTCTTTTTGTGGTTGTAGAAGCATTATAGAGTATCTTCATATGGACTGCAAACATAATATAAGTGTTGAAATGCCTTTACAAAGCTGAGAAGCTATGTTGCTTGTCTTCAAAGTGTTAATATTCACCTGGTGTAAAGGAAATTTGATTATTCAATTAATTGTTGAAGGAAAAACACTTCTTTATGGGATGGTGGCAAGAACTGCTGTTAATCCAGTCACATGTAGTTGGTTTTCAGAATACTGTGAACAGGTGGACAATTCCTTGCCTTTTGAGCATCAGTTCTAAAAAATTAATTCTGTCATTGTGTTCTATGGTGAAGGTGATATCTTTATATAACATGTTAAACTGTTGGTAATGTCTATTAGCTTCATAAGGAGTGCCATCGAACAGAACAAGTTTATGGTCATTGAACATAAAATAGTTCTGAGACAAGTCTAACATGATAAGGTTATTAGTTCATAAATTTCTATTTGGCTCATTTTATTAAACTAAGATAACTTTATTTTGATAATGATTGTAGTTTCAGGTATGGTGATGTTTGTGTACATGTTAGTGACACTATGGAGAAAAACCTACCATTTTCTGGGAAGTCTGTGTTCATCAATATCATGCCATGCAGTTCACAACAGTTTGCAGAGTATAAATATGTAGGTGCAGATTAGTTGGGCACCAAGCAAGTTACTGCCAGCCAATTAATACATGCTACAATCACTGGTCACTGGAATGGCATACCAGTCCTTGGTCTGATGTGGTGCAGGTGAAGCACTTGGGTGCTATCCCTATTCATGTTGATACCTGTAGCCTCTCTGGTTGGATTAGCATGTGGTGATCTGAAATAATTTGCTAATATTCGCTAGGCAAGCTAGTGGATTAGTAAAGACATGATGGGAGGTCTTGGCAGGTGGTTTTTAGTACCCAGTCTTGATCCTCTGCTTCTTCTTCTTCTTGTTCTTTGACAACTTTTCAAGAAGTCACTTGGAAGTTTTGTCTGATGTTGACTCTACTTGTTCAGGTTGGCCTCTTCTTTGTCTCGTCTGGTTCATACAACAATGGGAGAGGCATCCACACTGCTGGCACGGTGTTCTCAATTTTTGGGAGAAAAGACAGCATGAGTGTTGATTACCTCCACTGACTCCTGGGTGAAGGATTTTGGACAGTGTCTGTAGCTGCTTGGAAGTGCAGAGATAGGGTTGGTGAGGAGTATTATGTTCAGGCTGGTCAGCAGGAGTGAAAGGGTGGGGATTGAAGTGCTGGAGGTAGGAGCCACACTTGAGTGATTTGGCGATCTTGTGCATGCTGTGTGGAAGAGGAAGGCAGGTGGGTTTCTTCTCTGCAGCATGGGCCTTGTGGAGGAACAACAAAAGTGCTGTTTTGGCAGAAGCCATCTTTGAATCTGCTCACCCCAAAGTGTGGATGGCATTGTTGGCAGTCTGCAGCCAGTGCAGACATCACCATCTCAGCAGTAGCTTGCTGTGTAGCCTCCACTAGAGGTGGGGGATGCAGCAGGCACCTCTTCTCCTTCTGTTGCCACCTCCATGGCTAACAGCATCTCTGCAGTTGCCAGGGAGGTCTGTGTGGTGGCATCCACCCCCCCACCCTCTGGCCTGTGGAGTGGGAGAAGGCAGCAGCAGGCATCTCTTCTTTTGCAGCTTGAAGTTCATGGGCCAGATGCTGTATTGGGTGGTGAACTTCATCCAACTTGTCTCTCAGGACTTGTCCTCTCTTCTGCAATGGTAACTTTGAGGACAGCAACCGCATTGTCGGTGGCTGCACACAGCTTAGCATGCATGTCATATCACCAGTGTCTTCATGGTGGCTCAGCCCACCTCCCCCTCTTCTGCCAGCAGTGATTGGTGGGTGGGGGAGTAGACAGGGCAGCTGCCAGTGCTTCCTGCTCAGTACAGCTAGCAGCCACTTCTTCTTGCTTGGTGGCCTTGTGGACTCCTCTTCTTCTACTTCTGTTTGTGGCTCCAGTTAGTGATGTAACTGCAACTGCAATAATTAGCCGGATTTGTGCCACCACAGTTGATACAAGTTGGCACGCCATTGCATGGCTTTTTACAGGTGCATGTGTCATGTGCGTATGAACACTTCATATGTGCCATGTCACATGTGCATTATTAGGCAATGTGGCCGAGCTTCTGACAGTGATAGCACTGCTCCTTCCTGCTGTTGTCACGGGCTGCATTGCTGGCCAACTCAAATGCCTCAGCAGCCAGATGCTCCATGATGGCAGCAAGGAAGTAGGACTTTGCCATGACTTTACCTCCATTTCTGCATCCAGACACGTTTGGATGTGTAGGCGTGCAAGACAAGTGACAATGATGATGCAACCCACAGTGACTTGAACAGCAGAATAATGCATGCTACAGTGTACATACAACACTGAAAGAGAGATGACAGGAAAGTGATATGGCAATGTGGGATACCAGGCAATGAAACCTTAACACTGAGAAGTATATGTATTGAATCATTGACAGTAAGCAAAAATGGGCTGACAATGTACTTACAAATGAATATGTAAGAGGGAAAGAAATATTAACTGGCTGCTCATAGAGGAAGGTTTCCAGGGTGCTTTGTCAGTGCTTACCTAGAGACAACTTTGTATGGGACTACAAGCTTTGGTCTACAGCAGGATAAGGCTTGTGAACAGCAGAGGATTATTGTCTTCTGGGACTGTCTTGTAGGTAGTGGAAAGATCTGGTATGAATGACTCAACAGTGCTAGCTGTAACTCCCACATGTGATTGCATCCTTACTTCCCATATCATTGAGATGGGAAGATCTGCTCTGCAGTGTGTGTATCAAGCAGCAGTGACAGACATTGGCAACGCTACCATCTCAAAGCAACAGTGGCTACTGAGACTTCTTGACTCCTCTGAGACTCCTACAGAACAGAATTGTGCGTGCTGAGTGTTTCCAAGTCTGCAACAAAACTACTCTCACAAAGTGTTCTCTCTCTGAGTACTATGGGACTTAACATCACAAAGTGTTCTCTTCCCTTACTGTTCTTTACCGAAGCTTACTTTCATTTGTTCATCTGTTGCACATTCCCCAGCCAGAAGAGTGCGCCGTTATAGCTCATGACTTGTACTCACGTACTTGGTACCAGTTTGTACATCCATCAAACAATTTCCCCCAAAAGCACAGGGCCAGAATTTCCAGGTTTGGCGCCACTTGTTTCTGGACACAGGAATGTTGTTCCTACCACAACCAATTCCTAGCAACTCACAATTTTGGTATAGTTGTACTGCTCTGTTGTTCTCTAGATGCCAAGTTTGTTTATGTGCTGAAACAGCTGAACTTTTAAATACAATAGACTTGAAAAACGAAGTTATAAAATTGCTACAAGAGGATATTGAGGCGCTAAAAACACAAAATATAAACATAAGGAAAGAAAATAATAGTTTAATACGTGAAAAGCAGCTCAGAATCACAAGCCTCAGAAAACGAAACTATAAAGAGGCTACAAGACGACATGGACACTGTAAAAACTGAACTATTCGAGGCAAGGAAAGAGAGTGATACACTAATACTAGAAAGGGAGTGCTGTGAGAATGAAAATCACCAAAAACAAATAGAAGACTGTGAAATTACGAACTCAAAAAAACAATAACATATCCCATGCTCCATATGCAGGCTCGAACTTCAAAAACAAAAATATACCCAGTGCCTCCAATGAGGACACGAAAAAGTCAACATGTCTAACATCAGCAGATAAATATAAGTAGAAGATAATGGCATATGCCAAAAGAAGAAACAAGCTCACAGCTGTACAAGATTTGAGTTTCTAGTAATAGGAGATTCGTTCTTGAAAAATATCGCTGTTCCCAACTGCGAAATCGACGTGTGACCTGAGATAAGAGTGCAACAACTTGGCAAACATTTCAAAAATATTGTAAAACAAGCGGCTACAGAACAGGACACGAAACACAAACAAAATTACAAAGGTGTTTTTTATACATGTTAGAACAAACTCCTTTAAAAGCAGCAGCAAAGATGAATTAGTGAATGAAACAAGAAACATGATTCATGTAGCAAGAAGTGTTTATGAGGGATCCAGGCTCATACTTAGCGGAATCATAAAAAGGAGGTCAGTGAGTGACAAATACATATCCAAAATAAACAGTGCCATCAAACAGGAGAGTGGTTGTATGGTGCTATCTTCATAGACCCAAACAAATTCCTATGTGAAAATTGTCTGGGAAAGGATGGCACACATTTAAATAGATTAGGTTCAGTAACACTCAGCAGAATGTATGCAGATGTTTGTAAAATCATAAGAAACAAGGGAAACTAACACTGTATAGTGGGGGTGAAAAACCAGGAAATCTTATATCCACAAAAAATAGTGATAACAAAAAATAATATAGGACAAAAACAAACATAGAATCAGGATATTCAGTTATAAAAATAATGCACCAGAATATACAATACTTAAAAAATAGGGTAACCCAATTAGAAATAATGCTAAATGAAGAAACTCCTGACATTCTTGCTCTGACAGAACATGGTCTAAATGAGCATGTAATTCTAAATCTCACTGTTGCAAATAACAATTTAACAGCCAGTTCATGCAGGAGATATAGTAAGGGAAGTCGAGCTGCTATATTAACCCAGAACAAAGTAAGCAGAAACCATATAAACAACCTTGACATACATAAAAAATATAACATTGAAAATGTAGTCGAAGTAACAGACCAAAAAATAGTTCTAAGTAGTTCCCCACAGTACATCTTAAACATCTACAGACTGCCAAATGGGTGCATAGAAATTTTCATGGAAAACATAGGAGAGCTCTTACATATCATCCTAAGCAAGAACTATGCACTTGTACTACTAGGTGACCTAAACATAAACACATTGCAAGACACAAATGACAGTAGGGAGCTCCTAAACACATTGAAGACATATGGCTTATACAACACAGTGGCTACTCCAACACGTATAACTGCAAACTCCTGTACTCAAATAGATCACATCTTCACAAATTTAAGGGATGGTACAAAAGTGAAGTTATAGAAACGGCCCTGTCACATCATGATGCAATGAAAATATGTCTAAATCGTATCACCACAAATGAAAAGACACAAAAAATATGGGAAAAAAGAAGCTTAAATGAACAAAACTTAAAGCTCTTAGGATAAAACTTGAAAAAGAAGGATGGGAAATACTGGAAAAAGACTCTCCATCATACACTGTATACACTTACACAACTAATCAGTTCATCATTCCTGGAAGACTCATCATCAGTGGATCATAAGGTGACTCATTTTATTGACACACTTTCCTACCATCTCAATATTACATGTCTAGTAATAAAAACTAAAGCCAAAACCACAAATAAAAACAAAAAATGGGTAAAAAGGCATTTTGGCCTCCAGGAACAAGATAAAAATTATGCACAGAATGTATAAAACTAGCATTGATGAAAACTTTAAAGAGTGCTACTGAAAATATAAAAGAATGTATGCTGAAGTAGTGCAAGCAGCCAAATGACTAGAAGCAAAAAAGTACATAAATAGTGTTACTAATAAAAGCAAGGCTTGCTGGTCTATTATAAATACAAATTGCAAATCCTCCAGTTCACAGGAACACAGGAAAATACAGTTCATGATCAACAAAAAAAGTATAACTGAACAGAATATAATCATAAATCTCTTCAATGGCTATTTTGCCACAGTAGGCCAAAAACTATAACAAAAACAAATAATAAAAAACACAATAACACCTGGAAACATTTAATCCCCAGGGAAAAACAATGGCACTTTTTCCAGTGATAGAAGAAGAAACATTAAAGATAATAAAAAACCTAAAACTAACAAAGTCATGTGAAATTAACTGAATATCAAGTATAGAAATTAAACACTGTATGCAGGGACTCAAGAAACCTCTTACACAACTAATCAGTTCATCATTCCTAAAAGGAACTTTTCCAAAGTGCTTAAAGACATAAAAAGGGGAATGAATACAATCCAGAAAATTATAGGCCTATAGCTCTTTTACCAGTCATATAAAAAATAATTTAATGAGCTTATGCACAGAGAGTCATTGCTTTTCTGATGCAATATGAAATAATCAACAAGAATCAGTTTGGCTTCCAGAAAGATAAATGCAAGATGCAGTAATAGATCTCATTGAAAATGCCATAACAAACTTGGACTCTAAAAGTAAATGTGTAGGAGTATTTATGGATCTAACAAAGGCATTCGACTGTGTAGACCACAAAACTTTAGTAGAAATATTAGGAGTATATGGCATACGAGGAAATACAGGAGACTGGATTCTCTCATACCTGACAAACAGGAGCCAATATACTGAAATTACAAAAACTACAATCCCGCGTCCGGCCATCCTGATTTAGGTTTTCCGTGATTTCCCTAAATCGCTCCAGGCAAATGCCGGGATGGTTCCTTTCAAAGGGCACGGCCGACTTCCTTCCCCGTCCTTCCCTAATCCGATGAGACCGATGACCTCGCTGTCTGGTCTCCTTCCCCGAAACAACCAACCAACCAACCAACAAAAACTACTGGTGAAAAAATAAGATCTAAAGCAAGAATTTTACACTTCACTGTGCCACAGGGCTCCATTCTTGGCCCAATACTCTTCATTCTGTACACAAATCACTTCCCAAATATGATTATGTACAGTAGTATAGTTAACTATGCAGATGACAAACTCTAGTGTCCACAGATAAAGACACAGAAGAGCTAGAAATAAAAGCCAATCTAGAAGTAAATAATCCAATCCAAAGATTACTGAATTAAACCTGCACAACAATATTACTAAAACACTTTGTGTAAACTTCAGACTTCAAAACTTTCACAGTGGAATTTCAGACTTAAAAACGTTCGCAGTGGAGATATCAATGTATGCATAGATGAGTGCATAGCAGAGAACACCAAATATGCAAAATTCCTTGGGATAATTATCGATGAAAATGTAAACTGGGATAAGCAAACCTATATGTGCTGCACAAACTCAGCTGCCTAAAAGATACAGGCATTATGAAAACAATATACTATGCATTAATTCATACGACATTAAGTTACGGCACAATTTTGTGGGGAGGTACCTCAAAAACAAACATTAATAAAATATTTAAATTACAAAAAAGAGCCATAAGAATGATAGCCAACCTTAAATGGAAAGATTTATGTAAACCAGCATTTAAAGCTCTCAAAATACTAACATTACCCAGTATATACCTGTACGAGCTCCTTTGTTGGACAAAATTCAGATATTCTCCCGATACTAGAGATAACAACACACAACACAACCATGACACAAGAAAACGGAACCTCTTCCATGAGCATACACACGGCACCAAAAAAAAAAAAAAAAAAAAAAAAAAAAAAAAAAAAAAAAAAAAGAATAGCCCTAGAATAATTTTGTAATAAATTATATTTTTGTTAAACAGTAGACATCAAATATTATGTACCTGTCGGTGCATGAAATGAAAATATATCTTGATCCATACAATGTACTTTGTCATAGGATAAATAAATAAATAACGATGTTTTTGTGCCCAAGTGGATCAGACAGGGGTAGAAGAGGTATTTCAAGCTATCTGTTGATAAACTGCCAATGGGGTGTTTCCAGTAATGTCTTTTCTTGTTGCAATGATGTGTCTTCCTCTTCTACAAACTGCACTTTCAGGCTAGATAATACTTAGTGTCTACATCAGTATAAGGAATCATGCCAAAATCCAGAAGAATCACTCACACATCAAGTCACTTCATTTGTATGTTAACCACTGTATATACTCATTTCTGCACATTGATGCAGCACGGAATAGGTACAAACCATTATATAAACTATTGTATAGTGTGTGATGTGGGTTACATAGTTACCTTAACTGTTTGCTTTGTGAGTAGTGTTCAAGATGAATGGTTGTTAACAGACATCCAAAGAACCCCAAATTTCTCAAATTTTACCATCATAGTAATTATGCAAGATGTATGTGGGATTTAATAGTATGCTGATGTTCTACAAGCAGAGAATCTTCTGTGAGCAGCCAGTCAGTATTTGTCTTCCAGTTAGTCATTCAGTTGGAAGGATTTTGTAATTTACTTTCGCTTATTTTCACTGTTTGAATACATATGCAGTAAAGCCTGACATACTGCGGTCTGATGTACCATACAATCTAACATAATGTGGCAGTAAAACATACCCCCCAACAACAGATTGGTCAGCAAAGAGACTGTGATTGACAACAACCAAAACGAGCACAACCATATTGTGAATCATGCATTATTCATTTAACATCTGGATATCTGTGTGTTTGATACGATGTCACAGAAATAAAAGCCCTATTCTTTGAGTGATAAAATTAAAAATTATTGATCTGTGAAGAAAGGCAAGAAAAGCAATTTTGGTACACAGGTAAAGGAACAATCAGGAGATGGAAGAAAGAAAAAAAATAAATTTAGAAGTTTTGTAAATACAGTTCAAAGTGATGTGAGAATGGACAGAAAAAGAACAAAATGAGGAAAAGATGGTGAACTCGATGAATGTCTTTATAGATGATTTTTAATAAAGTGAAGTGAAAGTGTGCCACTTTCTGGGCCAGTTATTATAGTCTAAGCAGCAAACTTCCACTTTGATTTAAGTGGCACAATGACTTTATTGCTTCTAATGGATGGTTTTCAATCTGGAAATATTGGTGTGTGGTTAGCAAAATTAGCAGTGGAAGATAAGCAACATCTTTCAATGGTGGATCTGCTTCACAATTTCTTGAAATTGTACACAAAATACTGGTAAATGAGCATTTGAATGATCATCATGTGTAGGATTGGGTGACACAGTACATAGTAGAGCATTAGATTGCATTGTGCACTTTTCCAAACTTTCTGTGCATAGTCTCTCATTCTCACTCTTGATATACCATGGTTACACTATATCACATGGATAAATGTCTATTGTACTGACCTACGTCTCCTTTCTAGAATGGGTGTTTCCAAAATTTTGACTTGCTAGACAAGCCCTTAATGAGTTGCACAGCTCTTCCGTAAATCTTCTCTATCTCTTTTGTTAATTCAAACTGTAATGGTTTTGGGCTAATGGACAGACTCCTAATTAGTTCAGGTGCTCATTTCTAAATCTTAACTACCTTTTTTTACTAATCCATCTTGGAAAAGTTTCTAGACTAATTTGCAGGTCACTAAAATCAATCAGGATTGGTCATTGTAAACAGATTCCTTTTCCTACATAAATGAATTACAGTTCTTCATGATTTTTCTGGTAAATCTTTATTTGGCTTTATCCTTACCAACAGATATATCTTTCTTTTACTTTGAAAGAGTATTATGATTGTAAACTGACGTGTTCCTCCTCATAGTGAAAGATCTGTGGAACATGTAACTAACTAGACTGTTAATAATATATTGCCATCCCACCTTAAAACAACTTATATCACATTTGATAGTAGTGACTGATTACCGTGATTGCTTGGTGGTCATGAAGTGAAACAATATTGAGCCTCTTTGCTTATTTATGTACACTATGTTTCAGTTGTTTACGTTGAAAATCATCTACCAACATTTGTGCCAAGGGTTGGCTGTCTGCTAGCCTTCCTGCAAGTTACAAGAATTATGTATTGTTGCAATCTCCCCATACAATACTATGTTGTTTCCATACAGTCTCTTCTTGTAGAAACCCCAATTAAATGCTGACTCCTAGAATATGCTGATACAACCATTGGCCAAGCAATATTTGTGGTCTATTGGCAGTGGGTAGACAGTTGATCCTGTGATTTTGTGAGCATTGACTGCAATAAAATTTATACTGGGAAATGTGCCCACAGACGCTCTTAGCCAACTACATGGCAAATATAATCTGAGGCTGTCATTCTTCAATAAAAATTGATGATCTTAACTTACTTCCTTGAGCTACATTTATTACACTTCTGATGGTGTGTCTTGATTGTGAATATCATAAAGAGTTCTGTTTTATAGAATATCAGTAGCATAGTATATATTCTGTGAGCATATATTTTATTTACTAGGCACCAATACAAAATGTTTTACATAATTGTATAGAAGTTCTCTCCATTTTAGTGAACTAGAGCTTGATTGCCCAGTGTAAATGTTGTTGTTGTTGTGGTCTTCAGTATAAATGTAAATAGTGTAATAGTGTAAATAGTAATAAGTGTAAATGTATATATTTAAAATATCCTCTGACTGTGGCCATCACCACCAAATATATGTGATACAAGTTTTTAAAAATTTTACCACAGAAATTAATTTCATGTGAAATGAGCAGGTCTTATACTATAAAAATACCATCAGCACCCTTTATTAATGACAATGGCAAAGACTAGAATAAATTTCTGGTTTTGCTGGTGGCATTGTTCAGATTTAGTTTTTGATATAATTTTAGCAGTTTCCTTCTGTCTGTTTCTTACAGGTACTTTGGATGAATGTACTCGGCTAGTTCTTGTAAATGCTATTTACTTCAAAGGCCTGTGGAATATTCCATTCAAGAAAGAAGTCACATCCCCCATGCCATTCCATGTTACTGCAACAGAGAAGAAGACAGTGGATATGATGAAGCTACAGAAAAAATTTATGTATACAGAAGCAGAAAAACTTGAAGCTCAAGTTCTGGAGCTCCCTTACAAGGTATTACACATTAATTTACAGTATTGAAAAAAACATTCTCTGCTGTACATTTAAAATAGTATATCATTAGAGACATATAACTTCATACAACAATGAATTGCTCCCCCCAAAAATGAGGGGGAAGGTGACTCCTCACACACAAATCCATAATGCACCAGTGTGTGATGTAGATGATTAATTCTAGAAGTAGGACCTATGTGACCAGTATGGTTAAGTGTGTTACATATTATTGGTGTTACTGCATTTTTAAATCAAGAAAATACCTTACACAGGTAAGTATCAGTGACTACGTACGGTGATAATGCTGCTGTTATTGTTGTGATCTTTAGTCGAAAGACCGATCTGATGCGGCTCTTCATTCTGATCTGTCCTGTGTGAGCCTGTTTATCTCTGCATAACTATGGCATCCCCCATCCATTTGAACCTGCTCACTGTAGTCAAGCCATGGTCTCCCTCTACAACTGTCATTCCCTGGCTGTTACTCCCCAACACCTCCCACCATTATAAAAGTGACATTTCCTCAATGTCTCGGGATGTCCAGCCAACCAACCCTTTATTTAGTCAAGTTGTGCCATTAATTTGTTTTCTGTCTGATGTGATTCTGCCACAGAATGAGGTATCAGACAAGATTTGGTCCCTCATGCAAAAGTTGGTACTTCAAGACTGCACCACAAGTAAAGACAGTCACTGTAAGATGCAGAAATGAATTGGAGATGTAGGTGTAGACAAGCCTCGTAGTGTTTCCTTTTGCCACCTTAGTCAAAAAGTTATTTATATCTGATCGCAGTGCTACACAGCCGACTCTGTACATTATCAGTGATAACCTGCAACCATCACCTCTAATGGTAGTAAAGATCCAGTTGATTGTGACTAGAACAGTAATTCTGAACTTTATATCAGTCAAAGAATTGAACTCTGATGTTGAACTATTCTTCTGCTAAATGTTATAAGTGTCAGTGACAGCATCAGTTTCATGTCACAGTGTGTGTGTGTGTGTGTGTGTGTGTGTGTGTGTGTGTGTGTGTGTGTGTACTAGTTGTTTCTAAATGTAGGTATTTACAGTGTTCAAGTTTTAATAAATTACTAAAAATATATGTACATATTATACTATCTCCTTGACTTCCTCCTGAACTGGACCTGCAACAATATGCCACAGATTCAGCACCTCTTCATTTGTTATCCAATCTACCCATCTACTCTTTGGCATTCTTTTTTATTTCAAATGCTTGTACGTTTTATAAAAATTTAGTCCACTGTTACAGCACTGTCTAGAAATGTTTCAACCATCTCTTTATACGTCCTGTTTATTACATTCTTGTTGGTGTAATGTTCAAGTGTCAATTTTCACAAATAAGGTATTTTATTATATAGTTGTATAACTTTTTTTAGGTGGTCATTGGACCACCCTTTTCATCATACCTGTAGTGACTAGAATTGCTATCACCTGAAAACCACTCATTCATCTGTGGCAAATTTTCAGTATCACCTGCATGTCTCTTGTTGCCATGTTAAAATCTGCTTCTTTTGTCAAAACATAGCGGAGTTTACATAATGTCATCTTGCCAAAACCGCAGTGCCGTTGCAAACATGATAGAATCCTGAAATGGTGATTTATTAAATGGGGATTGAGGACAAATCAGGTCAAAAGCCTATGAATAACCACAGTCTTGGTATAAAAATGTATGTGTAATTTCTTTGCTTATCTTACTGCAAAACCATAGTTCTCGTTTCACCAGCTATCTATGACTGTTAAAAAATTACATTATTCTGTTGCAAAAGTCTACAGTTACTTGTATATCATGGCAGATAAGAAAGTGCCACATGTTTATCATATGGCAAAATATTCTCCTCTTTGTGTGCTATAATTTTGCAAAATCTCTTTTCAATGTCATGAACCATTAATGACATATGAGAGACATAGCGAATATTTTGTTCTTGTGTGTGCGCTAATGGAGGAGAACATGCTATGTGCCATACACAAATTCATAGCAATGACTATTTTTCATTGCAACACACTTGAATTTCAAGCAGTGTGATACATGTATGAAAAAAATTGCAATAACTATGACCAGTAACAAAATGATAAGCATATCAACATGAAGCTGACATATAAAGCTATAACTAATGTAAAAGACATTTTTTCTACCACCTATTTGCTTTAAAGACATGTGAGAAAGATTGCAGGATAGCCGACATGAGCATGCTGTTCCGCCAGAGTAGTGTGTCAGCTACTGGCTTGCAAAAAGCTCACAGACTTCCTGAACAAGGCTCCTTACAGTAATACATGTTTGCATACCTGGTGTGAGCCTGGATCACCAGTTCCCAGAACTGCAGGTTCAAGGTTGTGCCTTCACTAACACTCAGGTGAGAACTGCAGATTATCAAGAATATACCATAAATATCCATGGCTTGTCACTAAAATTCACTTATATGTGACCAGCTAATGTCATCAGCAAACCTCAAAGTCCAGAATGAAATTTTCATTCTGCAGTGGAGTGTGTGCTGATATGAAACTTCCTGGAGAATTAAAACTGTGTGCTGGACCAAGACTTGAACTCGGGACCTTTGCCTTTCATGGGGAAGTGCTCTACCAATTGAGCTACCCAAGCACGACTCACGACCCATCCTCATTGCTTTGCTTCACCAGTACATCATCTCCTACCTTTCAAACTTCACAGAAGCTCTCCTGCAAAACCTGCAGAACTAGGACTCCTGGAAGAAAGGATACTGTGGAGACATGGCTTTGCCACAGCCTGGGAGATGTTTCCAGAATGAAATTTTCACTCAGCAGCGGAGTGTGTGCTGATATGAAACTTCCTGGCAGATTAAAACTCTGTGTAGGATCGAGACTGCCAGGAAGTTTCAGACCTCTCCCTGAACTTTAATTCCCTTTCCAAATGTCTCCTTGCTATTGTTTAGTGCTTGCTTAAGGTACTTACTGAATAACATTGGCTGCAAATGTGTCATACTCCCTTCTCAAGCACTGCTTTTTTTTTCATGTCGTTTGACAGGTGTAACTGCTGTCCTGTCTGGTTTCTTACAAATTGTTGACATTCTTCCATCCTTGTATTTTATCCATGCCACCTTCAGAATTTCAAAGAATGTATTCCATTCAACATGTAAAAGCTTTTTCTAAATCTGCAAATGGTAAAAAACATAGGTTTGCCTTTCGTGAATGTGTACAGGGCTATTACAAATGATTGAAGCGATTTCATAAATTCACTGTAGCTCCATTCATTGACATATGGTCACGACACACTACAGATACGTAGAAAAACTCATAAAGTTTTGTTTGGCTGAAGCCACACTTCAGGTTTCTGCCGCCAAGGCGCTCGAGAGTGCAGTGAGACAAAATGGCGACAGGAGCCGAGAAAGCGTATGTCGTGCTTGAAATGCACTCACATCAGTCAGTCATAAAAATGCAACGACACTTCAGGACGAAGTTCAACAAAGATCCACCAACTGCTAACTCCATTCGGCAATGGTATGCGCAGTTTAAAGCTTCTGGATGCCTCTGTAAGGGGAAATCAACAGGTGGGCCTGCAGTGAGCGAAGAAACGGTTGAACGCGTGCGGGCAAGTTTCACGCGTAGCCCGTGGAAGTCGACGAATAAAGCAAGCAGGGAGCTAAACGTACCATAGGATGGTGCTCCACCGCACTTCCATCATGATGTTCAGCATTTCTTAAACAGGAGATTGGAAAACCGATGGATCGGTCGTGGTGGAGATAATGATCAGCAATTCATGTCAAGGCCTCCACGCTCTCCCGACTTAAACCCATGCGATTTCTTTCTGTGGGGTTATGTTAAAGATTCAGTGTTTAAACCTCCTCTGCCAAGAAACGTGCCAGAACTGCGAGCACGCATCAACGATGCTTTCGAACTCATTGATGGGGACATGCTGCGCCGAGTGTGGGAGGATCTTGATTATCGGTTTGATGTCTGCTGAATCACTAAAGGGGCACATATCGAACATTTGTGAATGCCTAAAAAAACTTTTTGAGTTTTTGTATATGTGTGCAAAGCATTGTGAAAATATCTCAAATAATAAAGCTATTGTAGAGCTGTGAAATCGCTTCAATCATTTGTAATAACCCTGTATTAAGATAAGTTGCAGAGTCAGTGTTGCGATGCATGTTCCTACATTTCTCTGGAGCCCTAACTGATCTCCCCCAAGGTTGGTTTCTTCCAGTCTTTCAATTCTTCTGTAAATAATTTGTGTCAATCTTTTGTAACCATGAGTTATAAAAGTTATGATTTGGCAATATCCACAGCTGTCAGCATCTACCTTCTTTGGAATTTCAATTCTTACATTATTCTTAAAGTATCAAGGTATTTTGCCTGTACCAAATTTCTTGTATTGCATATTGAACAGTTTGGGCATGGCATGTTCTCCCAAAGATCTTAGTAATTCTGAGGGAATCTTATATATTGCAGGTGGCTTGTTTTGACTTATCTGTTGTACATAAATACACCGTAGATCACTGTAGGCTGTAGCAGAGGGTATTCTTCATTGTACTACACATTAACATTTCTTCATGTTCCAGTTACAGATGGAGAGTGGGAGAAATGATTGTATATCTCTGTGTCAGGTGTTATTTGTCTTCCGTATGTTTGTGATAGTATTCATAGATTCTTGCTGGGAAAGCAGGTGTTTTTGAGTACCAGTAACACAGTATCTTTCTTGATGTGCCTGCCAGTTAAGATTATTCAGCATTAATATTTCACTCTCTGGCCAGTCAAACAAATCTAAAACCAATCATACTGCCTTCCTTTGCATATGCTTGAATTATTCCTGCCTGATATGGCTCCTGCACATTTGAACACTATTTCTTGGTGGTTCATACAAGTGTTTCATAAGTACCACCTTTTGTAGCCCAACAGTAGTTTTCCAGTATTCTGCCAAGACGTAGCAATGACAAGAAAAGTGTTCTGAAGAATAGAACTTTTGTAACATAAAATATAAATTTAAGTCATAGGTCAAAGGTTTTCATGGCAGTTATGTACATAATTTCTGATATTTGTTTTACGGACATAAAGCCGTGACCCAAGGCACAATTCTCTGCTAATATTTTGTCTTCAAATGCTGGAGACATCATCAGAGACCTTAACAATTCAGAAAGCAGTTACAGTCTCAAACAAGCTCAGCAAACCAAAGTTTTTATATGTATCCATGCAATGGTTGGTTCATGACATAGTCAGACCCCTGCCTAATATCATGGAGTCACACCAACATAGGTTACAGAGCCTTTAGTGGAGATGAGTTGGTACTGTTTGTTTTATTTAGCACTAGGGCCCACAACTTGTCTAATCTCAATCTTTCTTCTTTTCTGTTAAAGTTATTTTTGTGTTTTGAACACCTGTGGCCTCTTGGTACATTCTAGCATAGTAATGATCAGATCTTGCTAAAACCACAATGTCAGAGAAACAAATTTGGTGGTTCCCCGGGCCCAGTGTATGATCTGCCACTGCTGATTTATCCTTCTTGACAGTGACAGTACTGGGGTTGAGTTCTTGGTTAACCATTATGTGAACTATTTTGTCCTTTGTTCCTGGGTCTGATTTGTCTAAAATTTTGGTCATTTTTCATTAACATTGTCTTCCACTTGTGAAAGACATTGAGAGTACATGAAGAGTGGTGTGGAGTTCTTCTCTCTGTGTAAGTGTCATATTATCATCAGCAAACTGGAGCCCCTTGGCAGACATTACTGACATTTTGTTTTTTTTATCTTAAGCTGATTAGGGGTAAAAATTTCCCACATTCACAGTAAGTATTTTTTTTTAAATTTCCATTGAAATATGACCTTCATACATCTTTTAAGCAGTATAGAAGTAGCTGGAGAAGTAAGTTAAGAACCCTCTAGATGGTCAATAATATTGTACATTATTTCCAAATGCATCATAGCATTGAATGTGTAGTATTGATTGAGATGTTTCACAATAATATTATATGTTGCACTGCCTGGAAATATTGTCCTGTCTGCAGGCAGTATTGACAGTGACATTTGTTTTACATATATAAAGCCATGGCCCAAGGCACAGTTCTCTGCTAACATTTTGCGTTCAAATGCTGGAGACATTATCAGAGACATTAACAACTCAGAAAGTAGTTAAGGTCTCAAACAAGCTCAGCAAACTAAAGTTATAACAGGTAGTGAAAGTTTACATTTTGCGGCATGCAGTTGCAGCTACAGCAGTTATAAAGCTAAGTACTAACAAAATTATTTGTGCACTGTTAGACAGTTATTAAATTTAATACTTTTCAGTGGCGAAATAATGATTTAATAAACTTTTGGAAATGTTTATTCACTGTGTTTTTTAGAGTTTTCTGTGTGATGAAGTTGCTTAGTAAATTTCGTGCTTTAGTTTTCAGCTGACGTTTCTTATTATTTCTAGTAAAATATTTCAGTACAATTTTCATTCAGTGTTTTAACTTCGTTGAGTGTTCCAGTGGTTGCTTGAATTTTTGGTTTCAGCTAATAATTTTGTGAAGTTTTGTTGGTTTTGGTATTAGCTGTGGTGTAGTAGTATTAATACAAGTAGTTGCTTTCTTAGTAGACAGAGAATTTAGTTCTATTTAAACTTTACTGTCCGCATGTCTCATGCAAATTTATTCGGTTTGTGCCGGCAGTGCTAATTCGGATTACTTGGCTTGTCACCAGCAGTTCTTGAAATTATCAGGAGATCGTAAATTGTTAAGTTTTACTAATCTCATCATTAGTTCTCGCAAGTTCTCAACTCTTGTTCTTCTACTTTCATGAAATTTCGAAGATATACGTAAATAAATACAAAATTTGTTTGTTTCATATCTTCGTTTATTTGCATTGTCTTTGGTACTTAGTATTTCTCTTTCATATGATATGCAGCAAGACAGTCTCCAAGATGTAACGCAACTCCACAAGACTTGCACATTAAGTTTGTTGTTCTTTTTTCTTGTTTTGTTTGTGAAACATACATGGCAGTTTCTTCGTTTTCATTTATTCATTTCGGAAATACATAGGCTTATAAGTTGGTGTTGTTTTATGTGACTGGAAAGTCTGTCAACCAGATCATGATGAGACGTACGTGATGTAGTGGCAACCTCCAAGATTTACTCCACGTATTCATCATAAATAATCGTATTGTCTCTTTCATCTGCCATGATGAAAGGGCACAAGTATTTATAAAAACAAAAAACTTGTTAACATATATAACTTATTGTTACCTAAACAAAACACCAACAGGATCCAAAAGATACTAATGTGGTGTCGCCAGCCACTGAGCAATACTAAGCACACGACACCATTGTGGTGTCGCCGGCCATTGACCTCTGTTTCGTGCACGACACCACTGTGGTGTCACCGGATGGCAGAGTGTTAATAGTTCTACTGGTGCAACTAAACTTAGGTAACATAGACATATAGTTTTTTTCAGTAACTGTAAAATTTTACCATCAGTGAGAAGTGTGGGCTCTGTTGTAGGTTTGTGAGTAGTGGGTTACGGTGTGGGATTTGTTCAAAGTATTTTCATAGGAGGGAATGCAGTGGGGAAGTCAGTGGGCATTCTAGTGAGATCCTCTCCTGGAAATGCAGAATCTGTAGTACAAATACGTTGATAGAGGAGCAGCAGCGTAAGATCTGTACCCTTCAGGTGCAGTTACAATGTGCAAAGGAGGAACTAGATAGGTTGAGAAGGGTGGAGGGGGTGGGGAATGGGAACTGGCTGTTGGCAAGAAGGCAGCTAGGAGGAGGAGGAGGTATTCAGACAGTTATACTTTGTGAATATGCAATAGATTTGACCAACTGTCAGAGTTGTGTGGAGAGGAGCCTCTTGTAGATGTAGATGTAGGGAACAAGCAGCAGGCCTCAGTAGTTAGGAGGCCTAGGTCAGTTGCAAAGTCTAAATGAAAGAACAAGGTTCTGCTGCTGCTCGGTAGTTCGCATGGTAGAGGTGTGGGCCAGCAGTTGCAGGAAGTTTGGAGAGTGAGTACCAGGTCGCCAGCATTGTGAAGCCTAGTGCAGGGGTGGCTCAGGTGACTGACAGTGTATGGGAGCTATGTAGGAATTTTACGAAGGAGGATCAGGTAGTGATAGTGAGTGGAGCAGGGAACAGTCTTGATAGGAATGGGGAATATGATGTAGGTGATGACCTGGTAAAGATAGCTACTCAAATTGGTGGCACTAGTGTGCATTTCATGCAACTGTTTCAGCGTCATGATCGGCCTCATCTTAATGCGGCTGTTAGGTGCATTAACTTGGGGCTGGAGAGGGTATGAGTCACATTTCAGTGGTGCCAGTTGGGTCTATCAGTAGATTGGGTTTCACTAGACATGGCCTGCACCTCAATAGGTGTGGGAAGAGGAGTCTGGCAAAGCTTATAGGTGACATTGTAGTGGGTGCTGGTGGGATCACTCATGGAAAAATTCCAGTAATAGTTGATGTTATAGCTGCACCTTTTTTAGATTGAAGTCAGCTGATAGGTATAACTGCTTAAAGGAAGTCCCTCTAACTAAGGACTCACCTTTAGAGGATGTAATGTTTCCAAGTAGAGAAGGAATTAGCATATTTCATCAAAATATAAAAGGTATTAAAGATAAAGTTAGTGAACTGTTTATTGATGTTGACTCTGAAATTATTGGTGTATCGGAGCACCACTTAAATAACTTGACAATTCAGAGGCTTCCTTTACCAGGATATAGATTAGCTGGCTGTTTTTCAAGGAGTTCCTTGCGTGGTGGGGGAGTGGCTATACACATGGAAAACAATATTCCATTTGAGTTCATAGATGCATCACGACACTGCACTGAACAAATATTTGGATGTTGTGCAGGAACAGTTGAATTTAGTGAAACTAAACATCTAATTGTTGTTGTTTATAGGTCCCCTAATTCTGACTTCAGAGCATTTCTGCTCGAGCTAGAGAGGGTTCTTGATGTACTTTGTAGGAAGTACCAGAAATTAGTTATATGTGGTGACTTCAATATAAAATTTGTATATGATGGTGCAAGAAAAAGGATGCTGGTGGATCTCCTATGATCTAATTCAGATGGTGTTTTTTTCCAACTAGGGTGCAGGTGAACAGTAGCACAGCCATAGACAATATTTTTATTCATTTTTCATTACTAGATATCCATTCTGTTAGTAAAAGGCTGAATGGCCTCACAGACCGTGATGCACAAATTTTAACACTATAATGCTTTTGCACTCAAACAAATGTCACATATAATTACAATCTATGTAGGAAAGTTAACCCAACAGCAATAGAGAGTTTTTTAAACCTCGTTAAGGAACAAGAGTGGCAGGATGTTTATAGTGCCGATAATATAGATGTTAAATATAATGCTTTCCTTAACACATTTCTCATGCTCTTTGAGAGTTGCTTCCCATGAGAACATTCTAAATGGGGTACTAGCAGTAATAGGCAGCCCGGGTGGCTGACTAGTGGGATAGGGATATCATGTAGAACAAAGCAGGAATTATATCATAATATTAGAAGTAGTCACAATCAAGCTACAGGAGCCCATTACAAACAGTATTGTAAGTTGCTTAAAAATGTTATAAGGAAGGCATAGAGTATGTGGTATGCAAATAGAATAGCTAATTCACAGGATAAAATTAAAACCATATGGTCAATTGTGAAGGAAGTGTTTGGTCACCAGCACAAGGTCGATGACATAAAATCAGTTTGTAGTAAAAATATTTCTGTTACTGATAAATCAGATATATGTACAGTATTTAATAATCACTTTCTGAGCATTGCTGGTGAATTAAATAAAAATTTAGTTTCTACAGGGAATCATATAACTCTCTTGACAAATGTCTTTCCGAGGTTGATGTCTGAAATACTCCTTTGTGATACAGACAACGGGGTGATTGAGTCAGTAATTAAATCACTGAAGATTAAGGACTCTCATGGATATGATGGAGTGCCTAGCAGAATATTAAAGTACTGTGCTACACATGTTAGCCCTGTAATTACCCATATTTGTAATTTTTCCTTTAGGAATTGTGTCAGTTTCCTGAATGATTAAAGCATTTAGTAGTAAAGGAAGAAAGGGATAATGCAGACAATTTTAGACCTATTTCTATGCCATCAGTGTTTGCTAAAATTATTGGGTTGGGTTGAGTCGGGGGAAGAGACCAAACAGTGAGGTCATTGGTCTCATCCGATTAGGGAAGGATGGGGATGGAAGTCGGCCATGCCCTTTCAAAGGAACCATCCCAGCATTTGCCTAAACAATTTAGGGAAATCATGAAAAACCGAAAGCAGCATGGCTGGACGAAGATTGAATCATCGTCAATCCGAATGCAAGCCCCGTGTGCTAACTACTTTGCCACCTCACTCAGTATATAAAATTATTGAAAATGCTGTCTATGTAAGAATAATTGATAGTTTTATATCACACGATTTGGTATCAAATGTACAGTTTGGCTTTAGAAGTCGTTTAACAGCTGAAAATAATATTTTCTCTTTTCTCTGTGGGGTAGTGGATGGGTTAAACAAAAGGTTTCGAATGATGGACATATTTTTTGATTTAACTAAGGCGTTTGATTGTGTTGATCGCAAAATATTGCTCAAGAAGTTGGACCATTACGGAATACGGGGAGTAGCTCACAGTTGGTCAATCTCTTACTTTAGCAACAAATAGCAAAAGGTCATTATTCACAATGCTGAGAATGGCTGTGATGTGGGGTCTGAGAGGGGTACAGTCAAGTGGGGGGTGCCCCGGGGATCAGTGTTGGGGCCACTCCTGTTCCTTATTTATATAAATGATATGCCCTCTAGTATTACGGGTAACTCTAAAATATTTCTGTTTGCTTATGACATGTTGTGTGGAACATTGGCTCGGTTTCAAATAGTACAGTTCATGACCTAAGTTCATGGCTTGCAGAAAATAAACTAACACTAAATCACAGTAAGACTCAGTTTTTACAGTTTCTAACACAGAATTCAACAAAACCTGACGTTTCAGTTTCACAGAATGGGCATATGATTAGTGAAACTGAACAGTTCAAATTTCTAGGTGTTCAGATAGATAATAAACTGTTGTGGAAAGCCCACGTTCAGGATCCTGTTCAAAGACTTAATACCGCCATTTTTACTATTCGAATGGTATCAGAAGTGGTGATTGTTTGACAAGAAAATTAGTCTACTTAGCTTATTTTCATTCGCTTATGTCATAAGGTTTTATATTTTGAGGTAACTCTTCCCATTCTAAAAGGATATTTTTGGCTCAGAAACAGGCAGTTTGGGCAATAAGTGGTGTAAGTTCACGAACCTCCTGTTGACCCCTGTTCATGGTCTGGGTATTTTGACATTGGTCTCTCAGTATATATATTCCTTACTGTCATTTCTTGTTAATAATATTAGCTTATTCCCAAGAATAAGCAACTTTAACTCAGTTAATACTCGGCAGAAATCAAACCTGCATTTGGATCAGACTTCCTTAACTCTTGTGCAGAAAGGTGTGCTGTATAGTGCTGCATCCATTTTCAATAAGCTACCACTCAAATTCAAAAATCATAGCAGTAATCCATGCTCATTCAAATTGAAACTGAAGAGTTTCCTCATGGGTGTGTCCTTCTATTCTGTCGAGGAGTACCTAAAAAATTAAGCTGATTCTTGTTGTATTGTTGATTGTGTTTACTTAAACTTATGGATTGACTTTTTTTGGGTTTATAAACATTTTATTTTTATCTGTTATTACTTTTATGTTGTAATTTCATGTATTGATACGTTCCATGACCTTGGAGGTTTACACCTCTTGGTCCTTCAGAACTTGACGTGTAAATAAATAATTAAATAAACATTATTTACAGTCTCTGATGTGTTACAATCTTTGGACATATTTCTGAGGAAGAGGAGGTGGGTCCCGCTGTGACGGAGGACGGAACTGTTCCAGGTAGGGTTCAATTTGGATAGTGTCTTGGGGAGTTGGACCATTAGGAGTAGGATTAGGGTCATTTTTCTTCATGGCAAAATGATATTTCCAGCAGAGAGTACGGGTGTAGGACAGTAAATCTTTGACGAGGGCTGTTTGGTTGAACCTGGGAGTGGGGCTGAAGGTGAGGCCTTTGGATAGGACAGAGGTTTCGGATTGGGAGAGAGGTTTGGAGGAAAGGTTAACTACTGAATTAGGGTGTTGTGGTTCCAGATTGTGTTGATTGGAATTTTGAGGTTTTGGGGGGGAGTGGAGCTGGAAGTGGGAGATTGAGTAGATGGGAGAGACTGGGTCTGTGTGCAATGAGAGGAGGTTGAGGTTTGCTGGAAAGGTTGTGAAGGGTGAGTGAGTTGCCTTTCCAGAGGTGGGAAACCAGGAGATTGGATAGTTTTTTGAGGTGGAGGGTAGCATGCTGTTCTAATTTGCGATTGGCCTGTAGGAGGATGCTCTGAACAGCCGGTGTGGATGTGGGAGAGGAAAGATTGAGGACTTTTATTAAGGATAGGAGTTGACAGGTGTGTTCGTTGGCTGAGTTGATGTGTAGGTGAAGGATTAGGTGGGTGAGGGCAATGGATTGTTCAGTTTGGAACTGGTATAGGGACTGGTGGAAAGAAGGATTACAGCCAGAGATGGGAACTTTAAGTGTGAGGCCTTTGGGGGTAATGCCAAATGTCAGACAAGCATGAGAAAATAAAATATGGGAGTGTAATCTGGCTAGGGCGAAGGTGTATGGAAGTTTTGTAAAGAATATATTGGACCCTAAACATGTAAAAAGTTATGATTTTTTTCCATTGCACCTCAAATCTCTCAACAAAATGTCATGAGTGACATATGACACTCCTTGAACCTTCATATTTTCTTATTTTTAAAGTAGAGCAATTACTTAGAAGCAGTGTCTTCAGCACCCAAAATTCTGAATCACATTATCATTGACAATATTATTCAGCAGTAGAGGGAGAACTTCAATACTTTTTCACAATATTATTGTGAAATATTATTGAACACCTAGGGGGCATTTCAGTACTATCATACAATCTTGTTGCATGTAAGTTTCTACTTCAAAAAGCGCGTCATATCTTGTGGCTACTGTTGCTCTCATATCGTCATGGAATAGCTCTAATGTTATTATGAACTTAGTTGAACTGCCAAAAAAGAGCAAGAATTTTCACAGAAGACCATGATCAACAGAGTTAAATGCTATTTCATGATGAATAAATCAGCTCCAGGTGTACTTGACAAATCCTTTATTTGGAAAAAATCATATACATGACTAGGGGGCATTTCAGTACTATCATACAATCTTGTTGCATGTAAGTTTCTACTTCAAAAAGCGCGTCATATCTTGTGGCTACTGTTGCTCTCATATCGTCATGGAATAGCTCTAATGTTATTATGAACTTAGTTGAACTGCCAAAAAAGAGCAGGACATAATTCCCAACTTTACACTCTACAAAAAACAAGGAAAACTAAGAGGTATTCTTCACAAAATTGATTAACTTTAAAAGGACGGATACAAATGTGAAAATCTGGTTATACCTTGACTGTGTATGAGAAAGTCATACCAGTCATAAAAAATCTAACAAATTTATCAAGTGTCATGCAAGATCCCATGCGGATGAGACATGAAAAGGTTCTCTGAGTCAACTAGTCCCACATTGGGTAAACAGGGCCTAACCAAGAAAACATGAATGTAATAGCTTCACAAATTGGCATTCCAAATTACATTAATCCTTCTTTCATAGATCCTGAATACAACATTTCATGATGGTGTGGAACATGTCAGTTTAACATAAGTTTTCTTTACACAATATAATCTTTTGTTTACAATTACTGCTTGTCACTCAACTGCAAGTTGTTTCAGAAATCCTTTGTTTGGCTATATATCAGACTTTTAATGCTATTTGGCAAATGACAAAAGATTTTTGCGCCTGCATAATTTACCCCTTTGTGTGCCAAAGTTAGGTTTAACTCGGAATAGTGAAGGGGTTATTAATAAAAATTTCATAAATGAATGTATATATTGCAAAAGTTCTGTGAATATCCCGAGTTCCTGAAATAAATGCAGGGTGATCTATGATGGGCTACAGCTATTATTCTGATTACACACTTTTGTGCAATGAATACTTTTTCTCTTAGTGATGAATTATCCCAAATTATAAAGGCAGTGAATGAAAATAGGCATAGTAGACTAATTTACTGATATGTTTATCACCAAAATTTTGCAATAACCCAAATAGTACAAACAAACACACACACACACACACACACACACACACCTTCATTGTGGTGGCCCTGTACCTTGACTGGGGTAAGGGACTGTGTCAAATGTAGTGGACGAGGAGAAAAAGTAGGAAGGAATCGTTGGGCAGCTAGAGGAAGAGTGGATGATGATGATGATGATGATGATGATGATGATGTTTATGTTTGGTGTGTGGGGCACTCAACTGCATGGTCATCAGCACCCGGAGGGAAGGAGAGGCATCAGCTGCACAGCATAGGAATGTGGCATTGGTGAGCTAGTTCTGCCCACAGGCAAGGAGTGTCATGCATGGCACACAATGATGAGGAATGGAATTGGAGGGCTAGTACAGAAGAGAAAGAGGAAAGCTGCAGAAAGAAAGGTGTGAGTGAAGAATGAGTAAAGCTAGATGCTAACAAAAGGGGTGGAGGTGGGTGTGGGGTAGGGGCTTGTGGTGTTTGATGTCAGAAGAATTACATTGTGTTGCAAGGGAAATCCCATCTACTTAATTCGGAGAAGCTGGTAGTAGGTGGTGGGGGGGTCTAGAAGGCATGTGATGTGAAGCAGCCAATCGTATTATATTCTGCCACATGGTGGTCAACACTATTCATGGCCATTTTGGCAGTGGCCTTAAATTGGTGGAAAGATGTATGTTAATTGTGCCACATGAAAAGCTGTGCAAAAATTACAGAACAAATAGTATATGATTTGACCATTTTCCCAAGTGGCTGTGCCTCTCATAGGATAGGATATGCCCGTGACATGACTGGAGTAGGATGCACTGAGAGGGTACAGCAGACAGGTCTTCCACTTAGAACTTTCACAGGGGTTGGAGCCATGTGGCAAGGGGTTGACTGAAGTTGTGGCTTAAGGATGTACTTGGATTTTTTTCCTAGATTGAGTGGGTGGTGGAACACCATTTTGGGAGTGCTGGGAAGTATTTTGGATAGGATTTTCCTCATTTATATGTATGATGTACTTGAAGGTTTGGCTAAAGATATAGTTTAGATGTTCCAGTGAGGGATGATACTGGATGATGTGGATGCTCCTTTGCACTTGCTTTATGGAGGTACTCTGAGGATTATGGACATATATTTATATGACGTATGAAATCTGTTTGTAGACTTGGTTCAGCGGTTAATGCCTGTATGGTAAGGCCTCAGTAAGAACTTCAGCATACTGGGCAAGTGATTTCTCATCATTGCCGATGCGGCATTCATGGGTGTTCAGACTATGTGAGATAGATTTTATAGTGTGGAAGAGATGGTAACTGTCAAAATGAGGGTCCTGTTGATGGTCAATGAACTTAATGTGGACATAAATTTGCATGGAACCATTAGAGAGGTGGAGGTCGATGTTCAGTAAGATGACACACTGCGCTGAGGAGGACCAGTTAATGCAGATGAGAGGGGAGGCTTTGAGGCTGTGGAGGAGTGAGGATAGGTTGTCTTGTCCCTGGGACCATATCACAAATGTATCATCAATTAACCTGAAGCAGACAATGGTTTAGGGATGTTTGGTGGTTAGGAAGGTTTTCTCTATACCAGGTTGTTGCAACAAGTGCCCTGTGGGCATGAGTGCTCACAAGTGCTTAAGTTTCAGCTCAGAGATGCAATGGTAAGGGGAGTTGACTTCATACACCAATAATCTGGAGGCACAAGTAAACAGATGGACCTTCATGTATTTAGTTTTTGTGGCTGTGTAGTTGTGACAGCAACAAGAAGTCTAGACTCAGATGCCTGCTATTGCCTGCTTCATTAGAAGAAACGTATCTGTTCAGTGACAGAGATGGACATCCATAGAGCCTGGTCTGTCATACAATGCTTGTTTCTGCAAAGAAGTGCAATTTGCTGTGTCATTACAATGGCCTTCATGCAGTATCTCACAATCGAATGCAAGGGGAGGCTTTCAGGGAACTGGTTTTCAAATTGCAGGGCAACATACGGATAAATGTAAGCTAAAAAAATATTGTAATCAGGTTTTTTGAGAACTTTATACTGTACTGTATTTATTCATTTCAGTTGAATGTTGCTGAAGATAACCCAAATGAAGCTGTAATTCACACAAGTTACAAAGTAGTTCACATCATAACACTGACTGGAAAACCAATGTCTGTGGGACCTCTCATAAAGTCATGTATGGTAGCAGAATGCATAGTTCCCAGTGAGTTAGCAACTTTTAATATGTTCGTCTCTCAAAGCAAATGGTGTAACAAGTCCTCAACATTGTAGATGATTTGGAACCACAACTCAGGAATAAAGCCCATAGTTTCACAGTATTTTCTCTTGGACTCAGTGGGAGCACATATATATTTGAATATGCTCAACTTGCTATTTTTGTACTTGTCTTTTTGGACTTGCAGCTGCAAGCTACAGAGAAACTGTTAGATATTGCACCACTTGATTGCACGACAGTGGGGCTCAATATTTTTGAAGCCATGTAGACAGCATGAACTTGTCTTGGGAAAACCTCTATTCTATGGCCACAGATGGTGCTCGCATGTTGACAAGGTTACATCGACTACATTGTGAAAGTTTTGCTGGAAAGCCCTTACACCTCCATACAGTTTTGATTTCTCCCCGTGTGAATTCCATATTTTTGGCACCCTGAAGAAAGACATTTGTGGCTGACAATTTGCTTCATATGAGTAGGTGCATACCTGGGTACAATCATGGCTCCATAGGCAACCGCAAACACTTTTTCATGTAGGTATTACCCACCTTTTCTCACAGTGAGATAAATGTGTTAACAGCTTTTGAAATAAACACTTTACTTACTTTTTAGTGTTCTGTATCTCAGTTGGTAAAAGTGGAACCCTTGTAGGATCACTTTGTTACTTGGCTGTCTATTAAGAACAGTTTTCCTCAGGAATGGGTGGACGTATCCAGTTCAAATTTATGTCACTTACTAAGGTCTATGGTCCCTTGGTGGTGTAAAAAAAATGAGCTCCTAAGTCAATGCAATCAAAAGATATGGCCATTTACCAGTATGTCACATAGTTTGTTATTCTCAAACTCCATCAGAACTGATAGGGGTACTTCCCCTTGGCATAGAGTAATGAAATTTGGCAGGCAGTAAGGTTTCACAGTACAAGTAAAGTAAACAATCTAAAAATGGCTAATTTTAATTATATCATGCAAATTATTATTATTTATTATTATTAGTACTTTTTTATTTGTCTGTCTGTACATCTGTTAAGACCCCTTTGTCTCACAATTGAGTAGATGTATCAAGTTGAAATTTATTGAACAATGGAAAATCCTGGATGGACTCAGCATCTCCACTACACGGTGGGTAGCAGTCTGTTCATAACATTGTCAAGTTGAAATTTATATCACACACTAAGGCCAGTGGCAATTCAGTGGTGTATAAAAATTAAGCTTATAACAGTGCAGTCAAAAGACACAGCCATTTGTGTTACAAATTTGACACTCACAAACTAGCTCACCAAAACATATAAGGTACTTCCTGTTGACTTAGGATCATGAAATCTGACAAGAAGCAAGGCTTCACAATACAGGTAAAGTAAAAACCCAAAATTTGTTAATTATTAACTATATCATATGATATATCCCCCGCCCCCCCACCCTTCTCTCTCTCTCTCTCTCTCTCTCTTCCCTTTTCTTTTTACTTTTTTTTGTCGTTTGTTGTCTGGCTGCCTGTTCTTCTGTTAAGGCCCTTTTTCTCTGGAATTACCACAACAAATGCAAAATCACACAAAAAATTAAACTTAAAACTTAAAATTCTCAAATGTCTTGGAATTCCCAGGACCAATATCCCACCAGAATCAGTATCGATAACAGGCAAAAATTGTTGAGATTCTCAATTCCCGGGATTGATGAACTTTTTATATACGTAATCTAGTTTGTACAGAATCCTCAGAGTATGAGTTCTACTTGCGCTTGGACAATTTTTTTCCATCTGTCTCACTTTCATTTAACTGCACCATATGTATAGAGAATATGAGTGGTCCTATCATTTCCGTGGGGCAATCCTTATGATACCCTTGTTTCTGATGAACAGTTGCCATTGAGGACAATGTACTGTGGCCTATTACTGAAAAAGTCTTCGAGCTACTTACATACCACGGAACCTATTCTGTTCACTTGGATCTTCACTAACAGTCTGTAGTGGGGGACCATGTCAAATGCTTCTGGAAATCTAGGAATATGGAATCTCCCTGTTGCTCTTCGTCCATGGTTTGCAGGATATCATTTGAGAAAAGGGCAAGCTGAGTTTCCCATGCTGGTTTTGTGGACAGACAATTTTCTGTATCAAGGAAATTTATATTCAAAGACTTAGAATATGTACAAGAATTCTGCAGTGTACTTACGTTAAGAATATGGACCTGTAATTTTGCAGGTGGGTTCTTTCGCCAATCTTATATACAGGAGTCACCTCCACTTCTTTCCTCTCACTTGGTACTTAGCACTGGATAAGAGATTCAGCATAAATACAAGCTAAACATGGGGCAAATGCTGTAGATTGCTCTCTGTATAATCGAATTGGCATTCTGTCTGGACCTGATGACTTATTCGGTTTCAACTCCTTCAGTTGCTTCTCATTGACAGGGTGACTGTTTCAGTGTCCTCCATAGGGGAATCTGTGCAATGGTAACGTAATGATATATCTATATGATACATCTGTGTAAATGATTTTTTAACATAAAATTTAAAATTTCAGTTTTTATTTTGCTATGTTGTATTACTGCACCAAACTGGTTGCCAGATGACTGGATGGTAACCTTCGACCTGCTTAGTGATTTTACATGGGACCAGAATTTTCTCAGCTTCTCAGCAAGATAATTCACTAAAGTATCAGAGTGAAAGCTGTTGTGAGGTTTCTTATGGTTTCTTGCATTGATTTTTTTTTTTTTTAGCCTACTGATTTCTACTAACTTTTGCTTGTTGACATTTTCACATTGTTTTCTGACCTGAGAGTGCAATAATCCCTGTTTTCTCAGCATTTTCAGAATTTTGTTAACCACAGTGGGTCTTTTCCATCCTCAACCCACTTAGTAGACACATACTTCTTCAGAACATGATTTGCAGTCAGTTTAATCTTCGCCTATAATTCTTCTACATCCATCATATTGAAACTAAGTGATGTTCTTTCACACTCTAACAAGTAAGTAGGCTGCTAAAAATTGATTATCTGCTCTTTTCAGCATAAATACTCTGCTAGCATTCTTGATGGTTTTATTATCTATTGCCTCTATGGATTTATTATGCATTGTCACTATGATGAGATCATGATCACTAATCCTTGTTTCTATACTCACACTGCTGATAAGATCAGATCTGCTTGTAACTACAAGGTCTAAAATATTTCCATTGCATGTGGGTTGTCGAATCAACTGCGCAAGACAGTTTTTTGGAAATGTGTTCAGAACTAATTCACAAGACTGACTGTCCATAACAGATGCAATGAACCCATAGACACCCCAGTCTGTACTCGGTACTAACCATGCACGATTGGGGTATTTCCATGCTACTGAGCGTATATTTTCTTTGCATGATTCAGAAATGGTTACAGCAGAACCAGGTGACCAGTAAAAACATCAGTTGATTCACATAGGCTGGTTATTTGTGTTCAGATGCCTTCAGTTAGATTCAAATTCAAACTCAATAGACACAAAATTTTTGTCAACTACAGTGAACACTTCCTCTCCTATGGCATCTAACCTGTCTGTCTGATGTATGTTTCATGCCTCATTAAATATGTCGGAGCTTTTTACTTTGGGTTTCATACAGCTCTCAGTTCCAAGAATAATTTGAGCATGACAACTTTCCTGAAGGGCAATAAATTCAGGAACTTTCTTACGAATGCTTCAGCAATTTATTGTTAAAATTTTGACAGCCAAAGTGTCTTTACTTCGTTCGTGATCTGATTTTGTTCTCTGTGTATGAATTGAGAGCATTCACCAAAGGATCTCAAACTATTGCCTAACCTTAAAAATGTAAGAAAATCCCAAGTGCACTCTATGAGTACTCTGATAGTCAACTGGCTGCTTCTGTACATAGTGCACTTCTGGCCTATCAAGGGGAAGTTCTCTTCAACCAATAACACAGCTCCAGAAATCTGCAGACAAGACTGTCATGGAATTGACAGAGCCTCTGGTTGAGACACCCCATACAGCTGCTCCAAACCAAAGGACCCGATCAATTCTTGGTTCGATATTCCAAACTGTGAACTATTCTTGCATCCCATGAGTGAGGCTAGCAGCTTTCACCATGTCTTCCAGCCACTCATGTGAACTGAAAGTGGTTCAGATGGCTCTGAGCACTATGGGACTTAACATCTATGGTCATCAGTCCCCTAGAACTTAGAACTAATTAAACCTAACTAACCTAAGGACGTCACACAAAACTGAAAGTGGTCTCAGAACCCTAGCATGAGACACAATCTGCAGATGAGTGTACCCTGCACCCTCAATACTTGCAGGAAGGACCTCCTCCACATCTCGGATGGAACCTCCTGGAAGACATACAGAGCACATACTGGATTTCTTTCCAGCCCTTGATGATATTTTCTGAAGGGGCTTCATAACATGGCTAACCCCCCACCCCCCTCTTGTGTGCCTGCTTGGACTCTTCTGTAGGAACCAGTTGTCCACTCACAGGGAGAACAGGTGAGAGTAGATGGCCAGTCCTCATATTGACTCTCCACCTTGAGTGGTGTGAATGCATTATCCTGCAGTGATGTCAGATCCCCCTCATCATGCATGCTGCAAGATGCCTTGGTAGCAGAGCCTGTGGGCAAAACAAGCATCAACTAACATATTGCATGCAACATCCCTTTTTCCCCACCCCTGCTATACCCCAAGGCAGCAGGCTGCATATGGATGATCTTCTGCTGTTCGCAAACTGTGGCCATCTCCTCCTTCATTTGCACACAGAATGCACATACTGAATTGATCCTGCTACTGTTAACCTGAGGCTTAAAGTGTAGAAGCACACAGAAAAAGCTAAATGCATAACTAGCTGCTCTCCTGACATATTGCAAGTGCAGCTTCTGCCTGATTGAGTTGTCTCCAATGGTCACTAGTTGTTCAAAATAAATAACAACAGTGCTATAGACTGCATGAATCTACACTACATAGTTAACTAAAATGCAAGATAGAACATGTGGGACTGGGTCAGGTGTCAACTCCTTCCCATTGCCAGTATCTGTGATGTATGACACCTTTCCCAACTGAATCATTGCATGCATTCTGGCCAGAGAATATGTAACATCATACTGATAAGTGGACTCATACTGACAAGTTCTTTGTAAATTTGACTCAGTATTGTAATCACTGTTTAATATCCCTGCCAGTGGACATTGCAATAGCAGAACAGAGGTACTTCAACTAAACTTAGTCAGCCATGACCAAAGACACCACCACGAGGTCACAACATCGCATCTAATAGCACTTTGGATCTGGGCTAGCGGCTGTGGGTGAGTCTAACATTGTATGCCTTATGTGCTCATCTGTATTGTGCCAAATTAGTTTTCAGACTTTGACCCTACTTTGGACTTGCACATTCTGGTTTGAATTTTTGGTGTTTGTTGAATACTTCACTCATGACAATTTTTGTTTTGTTCATGGATCCCACATTTGCATTAAGTGCGGATTCTTTAGTGGCGAAGAGTTCTTACCCTATCATGTTTTTGGCATTTAGATTATTTCTGTCTTGTGAATCCCAAGTTATTGGAATTGTGGCAGCAACAGCTGTCACTACAGCAGCAACAGTTTGCATCTCAGCAGACACAGCAGCATTTACAATAGCAACAGTATGTGGATCAGTAGGAGCAGCTCTTTTGCAGCTCATGTCTCAGCGACAACAACTATAACCACATCAGTCAGTGGTTGCAGCGTAGCCACTACCGACATTCACTCCCTTCAGCAATGCTTTAGACAACTAGGATGTCTAACTCTGAGGTTTTGACTTGTGTTGTCATGTGTACGGCTGGTACTAACATTTTTGGTTTGGATGACTTTACTAGTTTTGTTTAATTTAGTGTTCACACAGTGCCTTTTTCTGATCTTGTCACACAGTGCATGATGTATAAGGAAATTTTTGAATAAATGATTGGGTGTGCCTACAACTTTGTGGCTCATATTTTCCAGAAGTCTTCTGCAATGCCTAAATTTTGCCAATCTCACTCACTTCTGTTTGTGGTTTGTGAGGTTATACAGGAAAAAAATGCCCGACTTCAGGACCAAAGTGCTATCTCCCCTGACTCCATTAGTCAATGGCTAATGCCTATGACATTCATTAAAAAGCTAAAAAGATTGTGGTGATATAAAGTTCACTGTTAACTCACAGTCTAACATTGCTCTGTAGCCACTGCCTCGCCAAGAGGTGCTGTTGTCAAAGCTGACTGGGAGGGGGGAGGGGGGAGATATTTTTCAAAGATTGATTTAAAGAACATTTACCTTCGACTGCCATTTGATGAGTTTTCCCAATAAGTTGCTGGTTTTAAATATGCCTTTCAGCTTATTCAGGTACATTTATTTACCATTTGTGGTTGTGAGTGCATCTGCCATTTTCCATAAGAATTTAGAACAATGATTCAGGGTATTCCACACTGTTTAAATTATTTGGACAATATTATCATTATGGTGATGACTCATGTGGAACATTACAAGAATCTAGAATCCTCTAAGTGGCTGCAGGAAAATGGTTTATGCTGTCAGGTGGAAAAGTACAGTTTCTTCGCTCCCAGCGCCAAATACCTGGGGCATATTCTTAGTGACAAGGCTATAACTCCCATGTGCAACAACATTTTCATGATTGGCAACTTGACAGCCCCTCTAAACTTAAACAGTTGCAGATCTTTGTGGGTAAATTCACATACCATGTCAAGTTCATTCCTGAAGTTACGCAGATCGCACACACTCTCAATCAGCTGCACAAGAAAGGCATCAATTCTGTGTGGTCAGCTTCCTGTCAGCAGGCTTTTCAGTATGTTAAGGATGGTATTAAGGCAGTTCTGTACATGATGCCATATAAGCCGGCTCTGCCATTAACACTGGTGGTGGAAGTGTCTAACTAGGGACTTGAAGTTGCTTTGTTGCACAAATTGTCAGACAGTTCAGAATGACCAATTGCCTTTGCCACAAAGACACTAAACTCTGCACAACTAAACTACTCCCAGATTGAGAAAGAGTCTTAAGCTAATATTGATGGTGTCAAAAAGTTTCATGTATATTTTTATGGCAGCGAGTTTCACCTGTTGACTTACCAGAAACCTATGATTTTCTGGTTTAGACATCAGTCTAAGTTCCCAGATAAAATGTCCAGAGTCTGCAGCACTGTGTGTTGTTTTTAAAAGGCTATCTCTATGACATCCATTTTCATCCCACTGTTCAACATGCCAATGCAGACACACTGTTCTGCATCCCTCTTGGTCCCAATACAGAATTTGATAGCCATGAAATTGTTTGTTGTGCTCTGATTGAGAGCTCTAAATCATTTGGACGAATTCCCACTGTCTGTGCATGAGGTCACCGGGCTGTCATCCTGTGACCCGCGCACCGGGCTGTCATGACGTGACCCTGTCTGTGCAGGATTTTGTTGGTGGTCCAGAAGAAGTGGCTGGAGCATATTTTCCAACAAGCTGATCCAGTTTTTTGTAATTATTTTGTGCTGCGCTGCTGGCTCATTGACTCACAGGGTGTCTTGACATCTGGCTGCCGGGTCATCATTCCACCCCTCTCTCCAACCACTAATTATTCAGCTCCTTCATGCATCACACTGATGAATAACATGCATGTAGGCATTGGTCAGCAGCACACCCATTGGCCCAGCAAAGATGACACCAAAAACATATGCCGCTCCAGCTGCGCCTGCTCCCTCAATCAGGTAGCCTCAGCACAACCTTTTTTGCCATGGCCGTGCCCTGACAACCCGTGAGAGAGGGTTCACATAGATTTTGCTGAGCCATTTCAGGCAGTTATGTGGCTGTTGGTGTTGGATGCCTTTTCCAATTTCGTGTATGTGGCATGTCATCCACTACCTCCCTTGCCACAATCCATGCTCTTGAGAGGATTTTTGCCATTGAGGGGCCACCTTGTACCCTAGTGTAAAACAATGTACACCAATTTACATCACCTCAGTTCGAGGCCTTCTGTCGCTACAATGGCATTGACCATCTGACAACTGTATCTTTCCAGTCCACCTCCAGTGCACAGGCTTAACAGATGGTCTGTACCTGATGGTCCATACCTTCAAGACTCAGTATTGGAAGGCTTTGCAGACATCGTCAACTGAGGAAGTCTTGCACAGGATCATTGCGACATATCGATTCAGCCCTATCAGTGGAGTTAGTCTGGCCTAAATTCTACAAAGGCACAGGCATTGCACCCTGTTAGACATCTTGTGTGCAGGCCTGACTATGAGCAGGGTGCCTCTGTCTGGGCTCATGCATTCTGACAGCATCCTGGATTGACCAAAGGGATTGCCATTGTCCACAGGGGCTGTCAACTGTTTAAGGCCGCAGCCTGCTCCACCACCATAACTAGCTCTGGCCACAATTACCATTGCAATTGGCACCCCTGCCATTGCCTCCTCCTTCTCCTCCTCGACCACCACCTCCACCACCACCACCACCAGATGCCAGAGTCAGCTCCAGGCAGGTTTCCCAGCTCCCTCCCATGCCCCCTCCATTATGGTGTGACCTCTCCCTTTACCCTTGCTTACCTGTGGTAGGTGATGGGATCATGGTTTGGGAATCTATGGAGATGGAACCGCTCCCTCTGCCCCACCGATCCCTCACAACAATGGCACAGGAACCAGCCATGAACTCCTCTGCTGCCTCCTCTGCTACCTCAGCTGCTGCCTCTGCCCTCAGCCCTCAATGGAGCCTCCTGCCATGGTCACCTTGAACTGATGGTCTTCGATCCGTGGCAGTGAGCAACACCTCCCCCCCCCCCTCCCCCTCTACCCCCTCCCACCCCCACCCCACCGTCAGTAGTACCAGCTGGGTCTTTTTGGCTTTACATGCCAATTTCATGTGGGAGGAATTTAGTATCTGCACTAATAGGCTTTAACAATAGCAGGGCAAAGGCATGACAGCTAGACCATAAGATCACATGATCTTATCCGATAGCAGTGTGGATGCAAGTGAACAGCCATGACCCAGTCTAGTATTGTTTGCTGTATGCACTCAGGTGTATGATGCCTAGTTTGTATTTAAACTTTGACACTGCTTTGGAGTTAGATATTCTCTTTTATGTTATGAGTGTTTTTTCAGTACTCTTCTCATGGCAACTTTGGTTTTGTTCACGGGTCTCGTGTTCACATTTGGTGCAGACATGTCTGCTGAAGTAATATAGTATACCTTCTCAACCCATTAAGTTTTGTTTAATTTCGTCCTTCCCTTCTGGGTGGTTTTTTTCCCCCTCAAGCAGTGTATATAACTGGCACATTGATTTGTAGTGAACCACAATTTAACAAAATTTTTAACTAGTAATCAGTGAGGTTTAGTTGGGGATCAAGGAATGATCCGGAACAACTACTGAATGAGCAAACAGACTTGAGATACTCTTCACTTCTTCATGCTGCTAAATTGGCTGATTACCCATTAAAAATTTTGTTAAATTGTGTGAAACTGTAAAATTTTGTTAAATTGTGTGACACTGTAAATCAGTGACACAGTTATTTATTTGTTGTAGTGTCTTACGATTATGACTGTATTATTGTATAGATTTAGAATTAACAATTTGTTTGAAGAGTGTAAATTCTTTGCTGTTTACCTCTTGTACTATTATGCAGAGCATTTTTTTGACAGTATTTCTAGACATTGGGCTAATAACCCAAAATCTACGATGCCAAACTAAATAAACAGTGAAACAATTGGCAAGTGAGCGTCTTGTTTTCCATGTAACAATAGTAATAATAATAATAATAATAATAATAATAATAACAATTTAGTGTGGCTCACCTTTCCACTACAGATCTGTTACAATGTCTTGTTATTCACTTTGAAACATGAACAGATATAACTGTATGTAACCCCACTCACTCTGTATCCTTCCTTTACAAGGCTTTCTTTATGAGTCTATTATCAACCCAGTTCAACTTAAGAAAGATATTAAATATCAGCAAAACAATTATATATAAAGACATACAATTTACATAGTGTATGTTCTGTGTTGAAGTGAACTTTAATTGAAGAAGATATTCTTCTATGGTAGGGTGCCCAGACGTCCCGTATTTTACGGGATTGTCTCTTATTTAGCGGGATTGTCCCTTATTTAGCTTAAGTGTCCAGTTGTTGCGACAAAACACATACAGGACTATATTGCCCCGTTTTTCTTTAACCATTCCTTGTATTTTTCAATAGCCCATTTTCAAGTAACATGTAGCATAACCGTTTGGAGAAGAAACGTGATCATACCCAAAGAATAAAGAAAATACACGATTTGATTAAACCAAACAGAATGAGGTCTATCATTTTCAACTTCCTTTATCTCAAGATAACTGGTGTAAAAAATTTTAGCTCATTACTGCAGTTGTGATAGCTCTACCAAGCACTAATGTTACTGCAGAATGGTTGTTCTCAATCACAAATACTTTATGAACTGCTGAAAAGAAGAGGTTTAGTGTGTAAACTGTTAAGGAAATAATTATAACTAAGCTTCATTTCCTGGATACTTCATGAGTTGATTTTTATAAAATTCCTGTTGGAAAAAATCAAACTTCTACAAAATACAATAAACAGCATTTTCCAGAAACTACCCATGCTGAAACTCGCCTGCCAACTGAGATTGAAAAATAAGTACCCTATGTAAATAACAGTAATGTACTACCCTTGTTAAAGGGTACTGTGCTTACATGTCACAACAACAAAATATTTACTAGATTAGAAATGGAAGGCATTTTGATGTATCTTTTAGTGTGAATCTTAACAAAATGGTACGATGATCTGTGCGGTTGTAGCATAAAGCAACAAATCTACTAAATATAGTAGGCCTATTAACAAAGGTTTATAATAATAACCAAACATTTTAACTTCTGATTTGTGTCTCATATTTTGATTTTGGAAATCTGGTCACCCTATTCTATGGAGAATGTTCATCTATTATAATTAGCTTCTAAATACCTTTTTGCACTGTATAGAAAGTTTGAGATTTAGAAATCCTTTAATTCCTTTCTAAATGTGGCTGTCTTTTTAAAGCTTCTATTCTGTGTGATAGTTTGTTGTGCAGGATAATCCGGCACTTGGTAGATCTTTCTCAATTAATTTAAGGCATTTAATTTCAAAATGGTAATCATTCTTATTTTGTGTATCATAAGTTGTTCATTTTCTTTAAATGATTTAATGTACCCTTTTTTTCTTTAATTGTTATATGATTGTGCAATTAGACTATTATCAGGTGTCCTATAAAACATAAGCACTATACATTCAGTGTATTAGTGATCACTTAAAAGTTAAACATAATAAGTCAGGTGTCAAGGTGTCCTAGGAGTAACATAATTTACTTTACAAAGAATCAATGGGAGATTATGCCATACAAGTCTCTGCACCTGTGTGTATTTAAATAATGACCGCCATCATTGTGCTTAAGTGTGTGTGTGTGTGTGTGTGTGTGTGTGTGTGTTGTTGTTGTTGTCATAAAATTGAAATCACTAGCACCATTAGTATGAGTGCATATCACAATTTTTTGAAATTACATGTAAAACATCTGCACTCACAAGCACAATGACAGTGGTCACTATTTAAATATACACAGGTAAAGAGGCTTATATGGCATAATGTGTAGGCAATGAATTTTTTGTAAAATAAGTTGTATTAATCCTAGCACATGTTAAGATCTGATTAACTTTAGACTGACTGGTAATACATTAAATGGATGGTGCTTCTGTTTAATAGGATACTTGATAATTTGCAGTTGTACACTGAATAAAGAACAAAATGACAGCTGTGGATGCAATTTCAGTTAATATCCATTTTTTGTTGCTGTCATAAGAAAAGAGAATTTTTCTTCCTGTTTAAATCTATGCAAAAAGTGTTTGTTGTATATTAAGAACAACATTAGTCCTATGAAGTTACTGACAAGAACTCCCATATGAATGTATCACTGCATTGTTTAACATCATCTCTGTCCTATTTTTGCAGATTTCCAAATGTGTTTGAAACCATTGCTACTTCTCTTCTTCTCAATGGCTCTAATAATTAGCTATTCACTTTATTCTTAATCATTCTAGCTACTCTAGTAAAATTCTGTGGTGAACAGTGTTAATGCCTCAAATAGATGTAAACTATGTGTACGACCCAGCCCCATAGTCTAAAGCAGGGGCGGGCAGGAATCCTGTATGTGTGCGGTGCACTTGCACGCGTGCAGTTAACAGGTGTTCTGAGTGCACACAGGGGCAAGCTGGCCACCCACTTATCTCCCCTCCCCACCATTCCTTCTGTCCACTCCTTCCTCTGTAATGCATTTTGTTTCCTAGTTTGCTTTATTGAATGTTGGAAAAAGGTTAGTAGGAGTGCTTGAAAGAAATCATGGTTTGAAAGAGTACCTATTAACTACGATACATTTTATTTAATTATCACAGGTGGAGCTTACAATACGTTTAATATCTGGAACAAAATTTCTACGTACAGACAAGCGCAAACAGTTACGTAAATTTTCATCACTTATTTTTGCTCTTAACCGAGGGTTATTAATTCACCAAATGGTTTTCCAGCTTTCGCGATATTAAGCGCAATTTTATAACTTGCACGTACCACTGGGCTATTATTGTTATTGTCCTGAAAAATTGAAAACAGTGCTCCATAAAATGTTAAATCAGTTAGATGAGAGACATGATGAAAGAAAGTCGCAGATCTCTCGTGACAACAGCAACTAGTACAGATTCATCAAATATCGTCAGATCGCTCTTCTTAAACTCAGTCAATTTCCCCAACCGCTCAGAATCTGACAATAATTTGTACTCCTCCTTGTGAAATTTATTATAATGGCCTTCAATACTAAACTTCTGCTGACCAGCGAGAATACTGCCACATATTAAAAATTTCGAATTTTCACGTTTTTGCACAAAAAAAAAAAAAAAAAATCATTCTCCCATTACTTTTTAAAAGATAGCAAATCTCCACTTCTCCGTTTCCTTGTTTCACTCTGCATTTTCCGGTTCTTGAAATACAACATTCACTACGTAGTGGTCGCTTCGCATCAACGTCCGCGACTTAGCCTGGCACTAAACTGCCGCAACCTGCCGGCTGTCGCCACTGTCCCATTCGACGATCGCACGCAAGCAGCACACGTGCAGCACTGTGTGCTCATGGGCCGCGTGCACCGTTTGCCCACCCCTGGTCTAAAGCATCAAAAACTGCATTGTCTTTGGCTGATGCTGTACTACTTCTACTTTGGAAACTAAACTGTGCTTTATTCAGGAGGTTGTATTTACTCAGATGATTCATTAGTCTATCATTCATAACCTTGACAGCATGAAGAGAGGCCTGTAATGCCCTACATGTTCTGCATTACCTTTCTTTAGCAGTGGCGGATTGCAAAGACATTCACTTAGGGTGAACATGCCATTAAAGATCCAATGGTGGTAACTCCCAGATAGTTAAGGTTTGTTTAGGCTCCAGGTCTGTTGCATTCCAGTTTATTTGCCAGTCTAACATGGGATGCACATTGTCTATACTGCACACAGATGCTCCGTCATTATGCTATACACCAACAAAATATTCATGGTCAGGAGTCACTTTGCAGATGCCAAACAAATACACATAATAGTAACTGCAGCTTCCACATTGTGAAAGGTTGTCTATGACCCATTCCCTTAGACACTATATATATAGTAACTGGTGTAGGGCTTCCAGATATCTACTGAGAGTATGCAGCAGACATGAAATATACAAAAGCAAGTCACAACTCAAACCATTTGCTCTGTGGGAAACAGACTTAAATCTAGAAATAGATTTCAAAGTATCATAAGTGAAATCATCACCACATCAAAAACAAGTGAGCAAAAATGTACTGTGCACTTGGGTGACCACCATGGATGGATCCAGCTTCAACAAAGGCCACCAGGTGGCATGGTTAAGGGATGTAAGACATGGTGATCTAGCAAGTAAATCATCTTGGGAATCAGAAGAACCAGGAAAAAGTTAATAAAGTAAGAATTTCTTCTTGTTTCAACTGACCACTGTGATGTGTGTAATTGCAGTGAAATCCAAACAACAGCATATCTCCCATTATCCCCACTCAGCCCAACATCTTCAACTAGAGAGCAAACTTAAATCCACACATTGTAGCCCATTATTGTCCACATTTTCTGTGTTTTACAACTTGTTTTAGTACAGTGTATGTTATTTTTTACTTTATTTTTCTAACTGTATTGAGATAATGTATTTTCCTTTATGTGTTCCTGGCATTGAATAAGTAACTAAATTGATGATTTGTCAAAATCTTGTACAGCACAAAATTCATTGTCTTCAACTTCTGTCGTAATAAAGCATTAAGCAACAGATAACAGTTACATGCTTTTTAAGCACACCTAGCAGTTCACAGCCCCATCAGTCTCTGGAAAAGGCTTTGCAATTAAACATTAACGGGAAAGACTCACCATTCAGGTTATTGCTCCAATAATTCCACTGTTTCTTGATGAGGAATCAAAATGAAAAATCAATTAATGTAGAAGTTTACTATGAAGTTGCCACTATCCAATTTTATGGATTTAGGACATTGAACAACTGATCAGAATTCGTAATAAACTGATTCTATGACCCCTGAGAACATTTACATGTTGTTGTTGTGGTCTTCAGTCCTGAGACTGGTTTGATGCAGCTCTCCATGCTACTCTATCCTGTGCTAGCTTCTTCATCTCCCAGTACCTACTGCAACCTACATCCTTCTGAATCTGCTTAGTGTATTCATATCTTGGTCTCCCTCTACGATTTTTACCCTCCACGCTGCCCTCCAATGCTAAATTTGTGATCCCCTGATGCCTCAGAACATGTCCTACCAACCGATCCCTTCTTCTTGTCAAGTTGTGCCACAAACTCCTCTTCTCCCCAATTCTATTCAATACCTCCTCATTAGCTATGTGATCTACCCATCTAATCGTCAGCATTCTTCTGTAGCACCACATTTCGAAAGCTTCTATTCTCTTCTTGTCCAGACTACTTATCGTCCATGTTTCACTTCCATACATGGCTACACTCCATACAAATACTTTCAGAAACGACTTCCTGACACTCAAATCTATATTCGATGTCCACAAATTTCTCTTCTTCAGAAACGCTTTCCTTGCCATTGTCAGTCTACATTTTATATCCTCTCTACTTCGGCCATCATCAGTTATTTTGCTCCCCAAATAGCAAAACTCCTTTACTTCTTTAAGTGTCTCATTTACATAATTACCATATATTGGAATTGAGAGAAGCTTTCCATTGTTTGTGACAGCGTCATCAGAGTAATGTGGGGTCTCATTAAATGGTGATAGATTTTGTTATTTAATAATAAACCATATTTATATTCTGTAATAAATTGTGACCGAATAGTCTGCAGAATCTCTTATGAATAATATAGTTTTTTCCTTCAATTATAGATGCACCCATCCACTACTAGAGACATAACAGTCAGGGAAACCATTAGATTTGATGAGATAAAAACAAAACAAATGATAAAATCAGCTGTTCCACATAATTACTTTGAAATTTTCTATTAAATTTACAACAATAAACATTATTATTTTCTAGGGAGACCAGTTAAGCATGGTGATCATCTTGCCGAAGGAGAACAATGGTCTTAAGAAACTAGAAACAAAGCTTGTCGGTTTGAATCTACCTGATATTCTGAACAAAATGCGTAAAGTTGAAGTGAATCTCTACTTACCCAAATTCAAGATGGAACACAAAATAGATTTGAATGACAGTTTGAAGAAAGTGAGTAAACATACATTTTTTTTCTTTTAATATATTTCTATTTTTCTATGCAGAGCTTGTTTACGTAAAGATTGCATCTTTGCATATAGTATTTTTCATTTATTTAAAAAACATTATTTGTGGAGAAAAGATAATTTTATATGTATGATTATACGTGGTTAATATTGGTGAACTACAAAAAAATGTCACCTTTCTCAAGTGGGCACCTTCAGGTGTTATGCAACAGGGCTATCACCATCTGAATAGTTTTGGGTTGTCCAATGCGCAGCCTCTTTCATTCTTTTCTTTCTTGTTTTATTCATTTACTAGGTGATTACCCAAAGCTGTACAGTTACTTATTCATCCAGTCTTTTGTAAGATAGGAAAAGGAGAGAACTCCTTCTATAGTACAAAAAAATTACTTTATTTGAAGTGTTTACATCCTGCCAGAATGTCCTTACAACATTTTTACTTTGTTTACCTATTTTTAAAAGTATAAATACAGTATCAGGTTATCAGATAAAATCTTTTACAGATTCATTGTAATCTTAATTTAACACAGAACTTGATTATCAACAATGAGTTTGGTTTCCTCTCCATGTGCAAGAATGAATAAGTTATTGCGTGAATCAACTCTTAAGCAAGCAATGTAAAGTTACCTAGGGGAGAAACATATTGATCTGATATCAACTCCACAGTACTTAATAAACTCCTCCTGTAATTCAGTGATCATAGTATAGAGCACATGCATCAGTGGGAACTGTTATTTTTTAGAGTTAAAAGGGAAATTCATTATGCTGAGTACTGTTCATAGTTCATAGTTCCAAGACTGTTACCCCCCCCCCCTTTTTTTTATCAAGGGTGCTGCAAAGTTGCCTAGTTACATAAACCTTGAATATGGCAGAAATTTTTCTACTAAACTGTGACATAAATAAGATTGGGAGTGTCAGAAATTAGTCTTGCAAGCCTGAAAACTGTGGATCTGACACTAATATTGATTGTTTTTGATTATTTTTCATACAGCACTCTTTTGCAACCCACCCCTGTTGCCACAGGTGAAACGACATATAGTCTGTCACTAGAAGATCTAGCAATCTAAAAAAAATTGGAATTTGACACTAATTTCAGTCAAGTTTGATTATTTTTGTGTATCACCTTGTGTATCAAGTTGTGGAAGATGATGGTCAGCTCAAGCGTTTTTCATCTTCCACTGACTCCCAGACATCTTTAACTCACTTAATCTACTCAAATGATCTAGCTTGCTTGCCGAAAGCCTCCCTTAGCATTCAGTAAAGTCAGCTGTATTTTTATGGAGCTTAAAACAAAACTGAATTCAGGTCTCTTTGCGCCTTCAAGTGAACCATTTTGAAATTCTCAGATCTGATAGAACACTGTGTGAAGAAATCAGCAACATTCATGCTGACCCACTCACAGTGACTCACTGTGGGAGACTGGCAGTTGAAAGACACGAGAAGACATGCCTAGCAGCAGTTGGTTGCACTGCTGATTGGGTGCAATATTCGAATGTTTGAAAAATTTGGGTACCAACTCTTTTACCATTCTTCTTTTCATCGAATTTCACTTCCCAGTACATTGAATTTACTGTAAATAGTTCCCATTATGATGATTATTTTATTTTCACAGTCTCTTGTATGGTATCTATTACTTTCAGTACTAATTTAATATGGTCAGATAATGCAGCTTACCTTTTAATTATTTAAAATGCCCAAGAGTGTCATTATCTGTGTCACTGTAAATAATTTCTATCACCATAAATAATTTCTATTTTTATTTATTTATTTTTATTTATTTATTTATTTATCCTTTGACAAAGTACATTGTATGGATCAAGGTATATTTTCATTTCCTGCATCGACAGGTACATAGTTTTTACTGTCTACTGTTTAACAAAAATATAAATTATTACAAAATTATTATAGGGCTATTTCATATTAAATTAGATTTTGTACAATTCTTCTTTTGATACAATAATGGTATTGCAACTGTTTTGAACTGTTGTGCACATACATTCATTAACACTGTAATAACAGTTTTCTATTAGAAAATTTTTGAGACATTTGTTGAAAATATTTTTATTGTTTATTTCTGTCAACGATGAAGGGAGTTTTTCAAGGGCCCTTGGTCCAGCATATGAAGGCCTTTTTTTTTCAGCTTATGGAAGAGGTTCTGTTTTCTTGTGTCATGGTTCTGTTGTGCATTATCTCTAGAGTATTGGCAGAATATTTGAATTTTGTCCAACAGAGGAGTTTGTATAGGTATATACTGAGTGATGTTAGTATATTGAGAACTTTAAATGCTGGTTTACATGAATATTTCCATTTAAGTTTGGCTATCATTCTTATGGCTCTTTTTTGTAATTTAAATACTTTATTAGTGTTTGTTTTCGATGTACCTCCCCAAAAAATTATGCCGGAACTTAATGTCATATGAATTAATGCATAGTATATTGTTTACATAATGCCTGTATCTTATAGGTAGCTGAGTTTGTGCAGCACATATAGGTTTGCGCTGAGCTTCCCCCTTGTATATTCTAAATGCTTATCCCAGTTTACATTTTCATTGATAATTATGTATATTTGGTGTCCTCTGCTATGCACTCATCTATGCATACATTGATATCTTCACTGTGAAAGTTTCAAAGTCTAAAGTTTACGCAAAAGTGTTTTAGGAATATTGTTGTGCAGGTTTAATTCAGTAAATCTTTGGATGGCATTATTTACTTTTACATTGGCTTTTATTTCTAGCTTTTCTGTATCTTTATCCCTGAACAGATGAGTTGTGTCATCTGGATAGGTAACTATACTACCATACTTAATCATATTTGGAATGTGATTTGTGTGTAGAATGAAGAGTATTGGGTCAAGAATGGAGCCTTTTGGCACAGAGAAGTGTAAAATTCTTGCTTTAGATCTTATTTTTTCACCAGTAGTTTTTGTAATTTCAGTATATTGGCTCCTGTTTGCCAGGCATGAGAGAATCCAGTCTCCTGCATTTCCTCTTATGCCATGTACTCCTAATATTTCTACTAAAATTTTGTGGTCTACACAGTCGAATGCCTTTGTTAGATCCATAAATACTCCTACACATTTATTTTGAGAGTCCATGTTTGTTATTACATTTTCGATGAGATCTATTACTGCATCTATGGTGCATTTATCTTTCTGGAAGCCAAACTGATTCTTGTTGATTATTTCATATGTCATCAAAAAAGCAACAAGTCATATAATTTTCCGGATTGTATTCATTCCCCTTTTTATGTATTGGTTTTATCAGTGCTGTCTATAAGCATTTTTGAAAAGTTACTGCCAGGAATGATGAATTGATTAGTTGTGTAAGAGGTTTCTTGAGTTCCTGCATATGGTGTTTAATTTCTATACTTGATATTCTGTCAGTTCCACATGACTGTGTTTGTTTTACTTTTTTTATTATCTTTAGTGTTTCTTCTACTGTCACTGGGAAAAGTGCCATTGTTTTTCCCTGGGGATTAATAAACGTTTTCCATGTGTTATTGTATTTTTTCTTATTTGTTTTTTCTTTTAATTTTTCGCCTACTGTGGCAAAATAGTCATTGAAGAGATTTATGATTTTATTCTATTCAGTTATAGTTTTTTTGCTGATCGTGAACTGTATTTTGCTATGTTCCTGTGAGGTGGAGGGCTTACATACTGTTTCTTCTTTCTGTTTCACAGTCAGTTACTAAATAACACCCGAAACTAACTCCGAGATAAAATCTGCAGGTGGCTTATTTTTTTCATCCAGATCTTTCTACATTAAGTTGATGATCTTCACTTGAAAAAGTTATATTTTATGAAAATCACTACAACACAACACTTACTCAGCATAAGTAAATTCTGAAGATCAAACAAATACGTTTTTACTTCAGTATAACTTCAGAAATGCATAAGTTCTTGAAACTTTGTGCAAATCTCCTAAAACGAAACATCACAAACATGCGATTAGTTTCTCTATAGCACTTGAAGTAAATAAGGTTCACATTGTTCATTTTATTTCTTTTTTTTTCATCATTCCATAAAAAAGCTAGTTAATGTTTATCATAGTCTACAGCATCACTGTTTCATTTAAGTATGATAATGTTCTGATATACAGAAAAGCTCAGCACTTCCAGCAACACTCTATGGTGATGGCTGTACATGAAATAAACATCCATTATGATCTTATTGTATCCAAGGAAGTAATAGTTAACATTCTAGCAAGCTTACCAACTAAACCCTGTGTTCACCCACAGTTAAGATTAAACATTGTGTGCTACATCAACACGTGTTTCACTATTTCAGATTTGTTCATGTGGGGCTCCTGGAATTTTCTTGTCTCAGTTAACAAGACAGCAGAGTTTATACCGTAATATTGGCTAAAGCAACTCATATTGTGGCTAAAGTAACTCAGATTGCTTGAAAGTGAACTCTTCATCAACCAGAATTTCACAAACCAGCACTCCATTAACCTAAGAACAAAATGTATTTCATCTGTTGGTGCGATGTGATCTGAAGCAACACTAAAATCAACGTCACTTGCCTCATTATATGGCCCATATCAGATCAGTCTCTAAATGCTGCCACCGAGCGAGGTGGCGCAGTGGTTAGCACACTGGACTCGCATTCGGGAGGACGACGGTTCAATCCCGTCTCCGGCCATCCTGATTTAGGTTTTCCGTGATTTCCCTAAATCGCTTCAGGTAAATGCCGGGATGGTTCCTTTGAAAGGGTACGGCCGATTTCCTTCCCCATCCTTCCCTAACCCGAGCTTGCGCTCCGTCTCTAATGACCTCGTTGTCGACGAGACGTTAAACATTAATATCCTCCTCCTCCTCATCCTCCTCCTCCTCTAAATGCTGCCAATGCTAACAGTGTTACCTTTCTTTACAACCACACAAGTACAACACTACACTGCACAAACACTAATTAATGTCATCCACACATTACAGGTGTACACTTATCACTTCATACCAAGCCAGATTAAGGCAACATAAGTAACTTCCTCAGTTACCTTTCTGAAGGATTTCTGGTTGGTCCCTAATACTCTTAGCACTAGAATGGAACTGACTATGATGTGATACGTACAAGGGCTAGTCATAAAGTTTAGATTATCACTTCGGAAAAAATCAAGGAGCAACCATGAAACTTGCCCTAGCTAGCCCATAGATGGCTCCCAACTGTCCCACGAACTTCTAGAAGCTTCCCCTCAACCCCTTCCCTATCTCTCATGTCTCTCCATCCCTCACCCCACCCCATCCCATACCCTCAGCTCACCCCAGTACACCCACCGTGGACCAGGTAAGAGCTGGCAGTCGACTGAGCATAATGTAGCGAGACAGGTGTGTGTGTGTGTGTGTGTGTGTGTGTGTGTGTGTGTGTGTGTCTGTCTTTATGTGCATGTTTTTCCTACACACTTGAAAAACGCAGTACCTTGTACCTTTTGTATGTATACCTATCGATGATGCAGTGCTTCTGTCTTTTGAGTCATCTCTTTTATTCCGAAATAATTCTGTATTTAGAATAAGCATTATAAACAGAATGTCTTTGTTTTATGTTTTGCTTTCAGTCACTTTTATATATGTAGCAGATTAAATGTATGTTTTCTACAGGCGTGGCATGTGATTTCCATACTAGCGAAGGCTGCAACAGTTATTGATTGGAACTAACCTAGACCTCGGATTATGCTACAGATCAGTCTGTCACCACAACCTAGATCTCAGGATGGGAGGGAGGGGTAATATAACACTCTAGCCAAACATTTACATACTGTTTCTTCTTTCTGTTTCACAGTCAACTACTAAATAACATCTGAAACTAACTTCGAGATAAAATCCATAGGTGGCTTATTTATCCTCCAGTATCGCATTTCCCAACAGTTTACCACAACAAATCACACTAAAAACCACATTTTGGAGAGATTGCTAATGCATTATATGTTAGCTTTGCTGCATGCTTAATGTTTTTGCTATATGCATTTCTAAACTCCAAGTGTTTAGTGTTTGGTGTGCTCAAACCACAGTGTTTATGAGTTCACGTGACAAAACAGTGACATTTTCATGTCATGGATTTTGTGCTGCATTTGGCAGACATGAGCAACCTGGACAACTGCCATGGTAATTTACACACTCTATTTGTTGTATTTATGCTTAAATATTACAAAAATATGCATTTTAAGTGATAAAGCACACACAACCACTCAGCTGTGTTGCCATTACCCTGTTAAAAATGCTTGTATACTCTTGTATGGATTTACACAGTTTTTGTTATGGATTCATGTTTACATTGGGTCTGGGTGCACTGAGTTCCTTTGCTTTCATCCTAACCGCATGCTCCAAAATTTTACCTGGTAAATTGCACACTGAATTCATATTGCGTTGTTTTTGAACTTGTGGTATGCTGCTGTTATTTGCAAGAACATCAAACTCACTAAACCTGTGCATGACACACCCACAAAAAGAAACTTGCTCATTACCTGCAGTCAGCAAGCAAGGAAACTAAAGTAATGGGACATATTTCCCGTATGGAGTATATTTCACATGCTTTTTCCTCTAATCATTCATGAAACTCTCACTAGGTGGGGATACTTATGTTATGTACTGTAGTGCACTCGGGCAAGACATTTGCAAACTTATTCCAAAGGTGAATAGAAAAGCCAATGGAAAAGAGAGAGAGAGAGAGAGAGAGAGAGAGAGAGAGAGAGAGAGAGAGACAATCTAAAACTATAACAGTAAATGTCCATTAATGATGCAACTAAGTATAGTAGAGATATACAGAGAGAGGGATTCTATAGTGAAGTTTCATTCACTTTTGATGTAACCAGTGTAATATGAAAATTGTGTGGAGGTTGGTAGGACACACTGAGGCTGAAACATCAGAGCCTTCGGGACACTCATAAGAGCAGTACTCAGGCCCCCAAACCTCTGTTACATAGAGCTAAGCACATTTTGAGTTGTACCCTTAAGGCTAGCTACTACATGTTCGAAAAACATTGCTTGATGTCACTTGTCAGCGATTCTAAAAAACTGACTACCATTTATTAAATTTATGTGGGAAATATGCAAAATGTGTTTTGGTAATTTAAATTCTGTAATACATTACTGAGAAAATTTTTTAATATAAATTTTGGGGTGGCTCCACCTGAGAACTTTTAATTACAAGCTGTACTGGTTGTCCACAACTTCAAGCAAAATACTGTATTTGAATATTGACAGTGTGTTTCTACTTAAATTCTGTTATTTTAAAATAATCACTAAGTCCTTCCTAGGAATCTCACATTGGCAATAATATCAATAACTACTGCAATTTATGTAATTGATGTTTATGTAATATTTCTTTTTGTGTAACAGCCATTGCCCAATATCTAAAAGACGTGTGAAGTTCTTGTAATTGGTTACTGCAATGAGAATATGTTCTTCCACGCCATAGTACCCAATATTTTTGCTTAGTCTTCAAACAAATTAATTAATTTTTAGTATGAAATATATTGTGGAAAGGGATATCAGAATTCCTAGCACAATAGTACTGATTTATTTTTTTGTGCCCACCATTATATTAAAAAATAAATAAAAAAACTTATTGAAAGCTAGAACTTCCTAGCCTTAATGCTGTTGTTCTGAACTTACAGCTGGGTATGAAGACTATGTTTGATGGAAATAATGCAGATTTTACTGGTATCAATGACTCAAAACCAGGCCTTGTTGTTAGCAAGGTCTTACACAAAGCTTTCATAGAAGTGAATGAGGAAGGCACTGAAGCTGCAGCAGCAACTGGTATGTAAATTCCTGTATTTATTTTTATTCTCTAGTGAGCATTATGGTCAATGATTGTCAGAGATAGTATGAAGTATAAAGATTTTGTTGTCTTGCATGACACAATGCATGCATCAAGTAATGCTGATTTGTTAGTCTGTTCAAAATACATTATTATACATCTACATCTACATACATTCTCTGCAAGCCACCGTACGGTGCATGATGGATGGTACTCTGACAGTGACTAGTCATTTCCTTTCCAGTTCCATGTGCAAGTAGAGGGAAAAAAAGATGACTCTCGATATGCCTCTGTATGAGCCCTAATTACTCCTATCTTATCTTCATGGCCTTTATGCAAAATGTATGTTGGTGGGAGTAAAATCATTCTGCAGTCAGCTTCGAATACCAATTCTCTAAATTTTCTCAAATGTGTTCTTTGAAAAGAACATTTGTCCTCCCTCCAGGGATTCCCATTTGAGTTCCTGAAGCATCTCTGTAACATTTGTGTGTTGTTTGAACCTGTTGGTAACAAGTCTAGCAGCCCGCCTCTGAAGTTCTTCAATATTTTCCTTTAATCTGACATGCTATGGATCCCAAACATTCCAGCAGACTCAAGAATAGGTCACACTAGTGTCCTATATACAGTCTGGTTTACACACGAACCACACTATCCCAAAATTCTGCCTATAAATCGGAGCCGACCATTCGCCTTCCCTACCACAGTTCTCATGTGCTTGATCCATTTCATATCACTTTCCAATGTTATGCCAAGATGTTTCAATGACATGACTGTTTTGAGCAGGACACTATTAATGCTGCATCCAAACTTTATGGATTTGTTTTTCCTAATCATCCGCAGTAACTTACATTTTCCTATATGTTACACAATTCACATCATTTAGACTTTACACTATACTATACTGAACCTTCAGTTAATGAAATAATGGCTATAATATTCTTAATTTTTAACTCAGACGGTATGATCATGATAATGTTATACAGAATAAGTTGCTAAGTATTGTTGAGATTTCACTTCTTTTTAGAACTAGTATGTAAGTCTGTAAGTTGTTATCGCTGGTTGTCTATGCAGTGACACTCCTGCAATATTCATTCTGTAGAATATTTCTTGTTTCTGTATATAGCGTGTTCCATGCAATTTATTTCCTCACCTCAAATTCTATTCTCAATCTTTCTCTCTCCCCACTCCAACTCCCCATCACCTTATCTCCTCTCTCTCTTATACTCCACCCTCAGCTTCATACATCTTTTCCTCTCCATTTACAACTGCTTCTATATCTGTGCTCTGCAAACCAGTGAAACATGCATGGCAGCATGCACACCCAGTTGACAACGAATAAAGGTTTCTTTCTGTTCCAAATATGCATGAATTGCAGGAATAACAACAACTTAACTACTTCTGTGAGCACTGTAGTTAGTACAACCTTATCTTCACTGCCCTACAGGAGTGACATGAAGGAGCTTGTAGTATATTCCTATATTACTTAGTTCTTGAAACATGTAAGCAAGCTTTCATATAATAGTTGTGTAATGTTCCTGCTCACATATATGATCTAAGATAAACTTTCAGTTCACACATTGTATTGTAGTCCAGAATGTTAATAAGTTTATTACAAGTAATAATAAAATAATTTTTTGAGTAGTTAACAATATATTAATGGTATTAATTCTACTTAACTCGATGAATTGAGGGTGTCCAACATTGTTGATCAAGCTAGTAAATCATTCTTTTTCACTGCAGTTAGTAATGAGATGGCTCTTTTGGAACAAGTTACATTCTTGTGACATTAGAAATAACCTTTACATAATAAAAACTCTTTTCTGACATTCTTGATTTGTTTATGGTTTTCGCACTTCTCACTTACATAACTTTTCATTAGTAATCAGTATTGCAATTCACTGACAAAAAACTGCATCTAACTCACAATTCTAGTAACTCCCTCCATGACAGCAAACTCTTTGGTCTAATATTGGTTATTGACCAAAGTCGTTAAAAGGAGCTGAATTGAAATTGACTATAGCTGGAAGGCACAATCATGTTACTAAGGGAGCAAAGTGAGGCAGTGGCTGGTGCAACAGTCAATGCAGCAACACAAATAACTACTTATAACTGCAATAAGTTTTCATAAAATGATTTAAATAGTTGATTTACATGTTCAGATGTTAGTAGTGGATGAAGAGTGCCACTCACAGGATTTTCACCTTTTGCATTTTCAACATCATATTCCAGAACTGCATGTTAGTTAGTTTCGTGTTCCATGGATCATTTGCATGGTAAATTGTAATGATGTGGAATGAGTAATATTACATTCACATTGCAAATTAATTTGTAAATATGGCTACATGCTGAACATTAATAAGACTTTTTAGAGTATAGAAGTGACTTCGTAATTCCTACCCACCACCTTTTACCCATCATAATAACAGAAATTATTCGGCAGAACAGGAGGAGTTGTCAAGGAGAAACTTTTTCAGTTTGTTATCAAATTTGCTTTTCTGTAGACATTTTATATCACTGGGTAAGTTTTCAAAAATTTTATTTACAGCATTGTGCACCCATTTTGTGCTAGAGACAACCTTAATGTGGAGTAATGAATGCCATTTTTCCTTCTGGTATTGTAATTATGTATATCATTGTTCGTTTTCAACTGCAGTGGATTATTTGCAGCAAACTTTATGTGGGAATAAATACATTGTGAGGCATTAGTCAGAATTCACAACTCCTTAAACAGATGTCTAGAAGATGATCATGGATGAGCACCACATAATATTTTAACAGTACTGCAGAATAGTCCTGCAGAAAAAACATAAATGAGAGACTAACACCAAAATAACATTTTAATTAGAAAGAAAATGCATCATTTACAACAACAAAACACAGTGCACACACAAATGTCTGCTGACAGCATAATGTGTCAAAGGGCTTAGGACAAAGACTATGCAATACTTTGTAACAACAAACTGCTTTCGATGGGCATGACATCACAACTATTTGGCCTGGTGCATATTAGTACACAGCCAATGGAGGGTACGGCAGGGCAGAGCAATGCAGGTTTTTGTGGCTCATGGGTGTAAATACAACAGTGCAAATTGGGGAGCAGGGCAGGGTTGGGCAGGACAGGACAGCAAAGTGCCTGCATCATCCTGCTGCTTCTGGACTACAGTTTCTTGCATGAGTGCCATGCAGCTGACGGGTGGCATACAGGCCATGTGCTCCCATGGAGTGTGTACAACAATGGAAACTGCCTCCCAGTATGTGCACACACTGTGTCGTGAAGTATTTCCTTCACTGTGCTGCCCTGCCCTGCCATTTGTCAGCTGTATTCCAATACAACCCACCCTTTACATTTCTAACAGGTCATGGGAAAATATTGCAAATTGTGGTTTGAGAAGCATTACTTTCAAAGTAAATTTCTTGTTATGCTAGATAAATTGTGTTGTGTGTAATAATGTGTGATGAATGTTTTAAGTCATGGAGCTTTTGACTTTCATTCAAAACTTAACACTTCGAAGACCAACCACTTGGTAAAATTTCAGCACAGATCAGCCATTTATGCCATTACTTAAAATTTTACTGGAAAATTTGTGCTTGGTATGTATTAATGAATAACACATGCTAAAAAAGACCAATCTTCAAGGTTAGTTTTTCATATTTATTTAAGTTCTTTCATAGTTTAAAAATTATGCAGTAATGATTGCAGTAATTGTAATTATCATTCAAGAAAAAGTGTTAGGTGAGTTATTGAGCAATTTCACTTGTAATTGGCTGTTTTATGGAAAATTCGAAGTGTTCTGGCATGCAGGGAGATATGTTGCAATCAAGGCGATATCAGTTTGCCTCTTTTCTGCTTAGTTTTCCAGTGAATTGTCTCATCTTCTCCAAAGAAAGTGCCAAACAACTCTAATGTTCACTACTGCATCTTTTGAAGTGATTCTGTTAATAACAACAGCAACTGTATATGAATTTCAATAATTAACTTTTCTTATTTGTGTGTTCATGAACAGTGATGCTGCTATTGTATGATTACATCGCATATCTTATGCTCTGAATATCAGCTGTAACTGGCTGGTGAGATCACTCGACATGAGCTGTGACTGGCTGACAAAAACACATCATTCAGCACAATCTTGACTTCAGTGCTTTTGAAGCTGCCGAGCTGTATTTGGTGGAATTTGTTTTTATACTTTCATGATATGAAAATATGTAGTATACATGTTTCCACACATCAAATATCTCTCCACAACAAATTGCTTTTTTTGCTAGGTTTCGTTTTCTAGGGTTTTGGAAAGTTCTATATTGGTGTATAAAACATTCATCATTCGAAGGATTGGTAAGTTTCACAGCTCAGAGGGAAAGTATAGTCACTTAACATGAAAAAATGTACTTTCACCCAGAGCATAGTGTATTTTCACCCAGGAGAAAGTGTATTTCCACCACCTGAGAAAAAGTGTATTTTCACCTGGAAAAAGCTTCTTTCTTCACTTGTCCATGTATACACCCAATTACTGAACAAAAATATTCAAAATATGTCAGATTACTGTTTTGTCTCTCTTCAAGACTTGCAGTATTTGTAAGTGCAAATGTCACTAAACTAAACTGTTCTAGGAGTTCCAAAATGTTCTTTTTCCTTCTCAGTGGTATAGACATCTAAGAATTTTGAAGTTTCCACCCTATTTATGATCTTCTTGCCATGTGTTACATTTATCTTTGATGTAATATCCCTAGATGTGCAGAACTGAGTACGTTGTCTGTTTTTTAAATTGAGGGTGACACCATTTGCAGAAAACCAATCAGTGATACTTTTAAGAACCTTGTTTCCCATTTCTTCTGTTGTTGTATGTATGCTTGAGTTGATTACAGTGCTAGTGCCTTCCGTAGAGAGGACTAATTCTACTTGTTGCATATTAGATGGAAGAACATTTACACATATGAAGAAAAATAGCAGACCTAAGATTGAACTTTGGGGAACCCCTTGCATGATTTCTCCCCAGTCGGAATAATGTTCCTGGAATACATTGGTTAAATTACTGGTTACAACTTTCTCCATTTTTTGGTTAGACATAGTTTATCCATTGGTTGGCAAAACTTCAGTTTATCTAGGAGAGTATTGTGAATCACACAGTCAAATGTCTTAAATAGGTCACAGAAAATACCATTTTGTTATTTAATGCTTGTAAAATTTAGTGAGTGTACATGTAAATGGTATTCTCAATAGAGAAACTCCTCTGAAATCCAGTCTTTGATTTGCTAAGTATGTTATTATTACTCAGTGAGATACTATTCTAGAATACATCACCTTCTCAAAAATTTTGGAAAAAGCTGTTAACAGTGAAACAGATCAGTAGTTATTGACATTTCTCCTATAACTTGTAGTAACAGCATAGTTCAGTCTCTCTTGAAAATTGCTTTGAATTAGTGATGAGAAGTCTATTTCTGATGTACAGCTTTATAACTTCTGGGAAAATTCAGCAGATTTTTCTTAGACTGCAGTGTAGACTGTTTTCATGTTTTTTTTCTTCAAAATACTCTTCGAACTATCAAATTCACTAAAAATAAGGTCAAACTGAGTTACTTTATATAACCAGTTGTCTGTCAGAAATGTTAGCCCACCACTAGATAGGACTTCAGCCCAACCAAAATATTCCTCCTATGTAACAGGAGGACTTAAAATATCACTAAATAGTGTTCCCAGTGTATCATCACAGTTCATTGCACGATATGTGATTTAGCCAGATAGGTAGTGGAATCCTTCTGCAGTGCAGTCAAATCCCTCTTTCACAGCAGATTCTTCTGGTGCATGCATAAACTGTAAGTTGATGTCCTGCAGCTCTCTTTCACCATATATGCTCTCTTTCACAATCTATAATTTCCAGTGCTTCACTCATGTTGGGCGAACTACCACTGAATAGCAGCATAGTGAACGCATTATTGTAGCAGAGGTAGACACAAAGCCCATGCCTACCACAATAGTGCAAGTTTGTATGTCAACTAGCTCTGCAGATAATGAAGAGATTGAAGAAATGTACACTCCTGGAAATTGAAATAAGAACACCGTGAATTCATTGTCCCAGGAAGGGGAAACTTTATTGACACATTCCTGGGGTCAGATACATCACATGATCACACTGACAGAACCACAGGCACATAGACACAGGCAACAGAGCATGCACAATGTCGGCACTAGTACAGTGTATATCCACCTTTCGCAGCAATGCAGGCTGCTATTCTCCCATGGAGACGATCGTAGAGATGCTGGATGTAGTCCTGTGGAACGGCTTGCCATGCCATTTCCACCTGGCGCCTCAGTTGGACCAGCGTTCGTGCTGGACGTGCAGACCGCGTGAGACGACGCTTCATCCAGTCCCAAACATGCTCAATGGGGGACAGATCCGGAGATCTTGCTGGCCAGGGTAGTTGACTTACACCTTCTAGAGCACGTTGGGTGGCACGGGATACATGCGGACGTGCATTGTCCTGTTGGAACAGCAAGTTCCCTTGCCGGTCTAGGAATGGTAGAACGATGGGTTCGATGACGGTTTGGATGTACCGTGCACTATTCAGTGTCCCCTCGACGATCACCAGTGGTGTACGGCCAGTGTAGGAGATCGCTCCCCACACCATGATGCCGGGTGTTGGCCCTGTGTGCCTCGGTCGTATGTAGTCCTGATTGTGGCGCTCACCTGCACGGCGCCAAACACGCATACGACCATCATTGGCACCAAGGCAGAAGCGACTCTCATCGCTGAAGACGACACGTCTCCATTCGTCCCTCCATTCACGCCTGTCGCGACACCACTGGAGGCGGGCTGCACGATGTTGGGGCATGAGCGGAAGACGGCCTAACGGTGTGCGGGACTGTAGCCCAGCTTCATGGAGACGGTTGCGAATGGTCCTCGCCGATACCCCAGGAGCAACAGTGTCCCTAATTTGCTGGGAAGTGGCGGTGCGGTCCCCTACGGCACGGCGTAGGATCCTACGGTCTTGGCGTGCATCCGTGCGTCGCTGCGGTCCGGTCCCAGGTCGACGGGCACGTGCACCTTCCGCCGACCACTGGCGACAACATCGATGTTCTGTGGAGACCTCCCGCCCCACGTGTTGAGCAATTCGGCGGTACGTCCACCCGCCTTCCCGCATGCCCACTATATGCCCTCACTCAAAGTCCGTCAACTGCACATACGGTTCACGTCCACGCTGTCGCGGCATGCTACCAGTGTTAAAGACTGCGATGGAGCTCCGTATGCCACGGCAAACTGGCTGACACTGACGGCGGCGGTGCACAAATGCTGCGCAACTAGCGCCATTCGACGGCCAACACCGCGGTTCCTGGTGTGTCCACTGTGCCGTGCGTGTGATCATTGCTTGTACAGCCCTCTCGCAGTGTCCGGAGCAAGTATGGTGGGTCTGACACACCGGTGTCAATGTGTTCTTTTTTCCATTTCCAGGAGTGTATGATGAGATAAAAGAAATTATTCAGATAGTTAAGGGAGACAAAACTTTAATAATTATGGGGGAACTGGAATTCGATAGTAGGAAATGGAAGAGAAGGCAAAGTAGTAGGTGAATATGGACTGGGGCTAAGGCATGAAAGAGGAAGCCACCTGGTAGAATTTTGTGCAAAGCATAACTTAATCATCACTAACACTTGGTTTAAGAATCATGAAAGTGGCTTGTATATATGGAAGAGACCAGAGGATACTAGAAGATTTCAAATTGATTATAGACAGAGATTTAGGAAGCAGGTTTCAAATTGTAAGACATTTCCACGGGCAGATGTGGACTCTGACCACAATTTATTGGTTATGAACTATAGATTAAAACTGAAGAAACTGCAAAAAGGTGGGAAATTAAGTAGATGAGACCTGGATAAACTGAAAGAACCAGAGGTTGTAGAGAGCTTCAGAGGGAGCATTAGGGAACAGTTGACAAAAACAATGGAAAGGAATACAGTAGAAGAAGAATGGGTAACTTTGAGAGATGAAATAGTGAAGGCAGCTGAGGATCAAGTTGGTAAAAAGACGAGGGCTAGTAGAAATCCTTGGGTAACACAAGAGATATTGAATTTAAATGATGAAAGGAGAAAGTATAAAAATTCAGTAAATGAAACAGGTGAAAAGGAATACAAACATCTCACAAATGAGATCAACAGGAAGTGCAAAATGGCTAAGTGGGAATGGCTAGAGGACAAATGTAAGGACGTAGAAGCATATATCACAAGGGGTAAGATAGATGCCGCCTACAGGAAAATTAAAAGAGACCTTTGGAGAAAAGAGAACCACCTGTATGAATATCAAGACCTCAGATGGAAAACCAGTCCTAAGCAAAGAAAGGAAAGCAGAACAGTGGAAGCAGTATGTAGAGGGTCTATACATGGGTGATGTACTTGAGAGCAATGTTATGGGAATGGAAGAAGACATAGATGAAGATGAGATGGGAAGGGAAGTCAAGAATTTGATAGAGCACTGAAAGACCTAAGTTGAAGCAAGGCCCCGGCAGGAGTAGACAACATTCCATTAGAACTACTGATAGCCTTGGGCCAGCCAGCCATGACAAAACTCTTGTATCTGGTGAGCAAGATGTATGATACAGGCGAAATACCCTCATAATAATTCCAATTCCAGAGAAAGTACGTGCTGACAGGTGTGAAAATTACTGAACTATCAGTTTAGTAACTCACGGTTGCAAAATACTAACATGGATTCTTTACAGATGAATGGAAAAACTGATAGAAGCCGAGCTCGGGGAAGATAAGTTTGGATTCTGTAGAAATGTAGGAACATGCGAGGCAATACTGACCCTACGACTTATCTTAGAAAATAGATTAAGGAAAGGCAAACCTACATTTATAGCATTTGTAGACTTAGTCAAAGATTTTGACAATATTGACTGGAATGCTCTTTTTCAAATTCTGAAGGTGGCGGGGATAAAATACAGGGAGTGATAGGCTATTTAAAATTTGTACAGAAACCAGATGGCAGTTATAAGAGTCGAGGGGCACGAAAGGGAAGCAGTGGTTGAGAAGGGAGTGAGACAGGGTTGTAGCCTGTCCCTGATGTTATTCAATCTGTATATTGAGCAAGCAGTAAAAGAAACAAAAGAAAAATTTGGAGTAGGAATTAAAATGCATAGAGAAGAGGTTTGCCAATGACATTGTAATGCTGTCAGAGACAGCAAGGGACTTGGAAGAACAGTTGAATGGAGTGGACAGTGTCTTGAAAGGAGGATATAAGATGAACATAAACAAAAGCAAAACAATTATTACGGTATGTAGTCGAATTAAATCAGGTGATGCTGAGGGAATTAGATTAGGCAATGAGACACTTAAAATAGTAGCAGGGTTTTGCTATTAGCGCAGCAACATAGCTGATGATGGTCTAAGTAGACAGGATATAAAATGTAGACTGACAATGGCAAGGAAAACATTTCAGAAGAAGAGAAATTTGTTAACATCGAGTATAGATTTAAGTGTCAGGAAATATTTTCTAAAGTATTTGTATAGAGTGCAGCCATGTATGGAAGTGAAACATGGACGATAAACAGTTTACACAAGAGGAGAATAGAAGCTTTTGAAATGTGGTGCTACAGAAGTATGCCCAAGATTAGATGGGAAGATCATGTAATTAATGAGGAGGTACTGAACAGAATCGGGGAAAAGAGGAATTTGTGGCACAACTTGACTAGAAGAGGGGATTAGTTGGTAGGACACATTCTGAGGCATCAAGAGATCCACAATTTAGTATTGGAAGTAAGCCTGAAGGGTAAAAATTGTAGATGGAGGCCAAGAATTCAATATACTAAGCAGATTCAGAAGGATGTAGGTTGCAGTAGTTACTCAGAGATGAAGAGGCTTGCACGAGGGTAGAGAATCAGGGAGAGCTGCACCAAGAGCAACAGATGACAGGACTTTCATTAGCTGCAAAACATTTGTAAACACACCAGGAAAGCATCTGAAAGAATGTAATGTCCATCTTTTTGGTGTGGACAGTTCTGGAATCAGGAAACCAATTTGATTTCTTAAAAAAAAAAAAACAAATAACACTTCCTTGATGCAGATCAAGGTATAACCACTTTGGAAAAGTCTTCTCTTTACCATATTGCTCATTCATTTCCACTCAACAAGCAGTTCATCTTCGTTCTTGCAAACAGCTTGCCTAATACAGGGCGTTTCAAAAAGAAAGAGCAGATTTCAAACATTTATTTCTCAAAAACTACAAATGATAGAAACACAATTCCAACGGTCCTTCACTCAATATGAGTACCAAATGTTACACAACAAATATCAAAACTGTACCTCAATATGAGCACCATTTGTTACACGACAAATATCAAACCGGTATCTCATTTCTTGCCACACACGACGCAACTGGTCTTTAGTTACCGAATTCACGGCCGCAACAATTCGATGTCGTACCTCTTGAAGAGTAGCGGGCATAGGTGGGACATAAACACAGTCCTTTATGTACCCCCACAAATAAAAATCGCAGGGAGTAAGGTCTGGTGACCTGGGAGGCCACAGACGATGACATTGATCTTGTGCTCCTGCTCTTCCAATCCACCGTCCTGGAATGGTGTTATTTAGGTACCGTCGTACAGGTTCAGAGAAGTGTGGTGGGGCGCCATCTTGCATGAAGATGAAGTGATTTGAATCTTCCTGAAGTTGAGGAAATAGCCAGTTTTCTAACATGTCCAGGTAAATGGTTCCTGTGATAGTTTTCTCCATGAAAAAGAAAGGTCCATAAACTTTGTTTACCGAAATTGCACAAAAGACGTTAACCTTTGGTGAGTCTCTTTCATGTTGAATAACGTCCCTCGGAGTTTCACTCGCCCAAATTCGTACGTTATGCCGATTAACTTTACCAGAAATGTGAAACGTTGATTCATCTGAAAAAATTAATCGTTCGGCAAAATTGTCCTCTTCCATGTCCTGTAGAATTGCAGTTGAAAATTCGAACCTTTTGTTGTGGTCGTCAGGACGCAATGCTTGCAATAACTGCAGTTTGTACGGCTTCATGTGCAGACGCTTACTCAGAACGCGCCATACCGTTGTTTTAGACATGTTTAGTTCGTGACTTGCCCGTGTCGTGGATTTTCTAGGGCTCCTTTCGTAAGCTGCACGGACACGCTCGACATTTTCATCCGATGTGCGTGGACGACCCGTGCTTTTTCGCTTGCAGATGCAACCATCTTCTACGAATCTGTGATGCCACTCATAAATTTGCTTATGACGAGGCGGCTGTTTGTTGAATTGACGGCGGAATGCACGTTGCACACCAACAATGGACTCTAACTTTGCAAATTGCAGCACACAAAATGATCGTTCCTGTGGTGTCGTCGCCATTTTCCTACAAACAAACGCCAGCGCCACTGCGGATTTGCATGGAACTTCTGCGCGGACCATTGAAAAACTTTGAACCTTTCTCTGACAAGAAACGTTTGAATTGTGTTTCTATCATTTGTAGTTTTTGAGAAATAAATGTTTGAAATCTGCTCTTTCTTTTTGAAACGCCCTGTATTTTAGTTACTTTCTCCTGCACTTGCTTCTTTTGACATTTTTGCTGATGCTGCTCACTTTAGGTTGTAGGCAGTTCTCACTATAGCTCAGGTTTGTGCATGCATGCATGCACCCCCCCCCCCCCCCCCCCCCCCCCACACACACACACATGGCCATTAGTCTGTGGACTTACATACTAATTCTTCTGTGCCTGTTCACTGATTGGTTTATTGTCAAACTCACACTGATCTGTAGCTATTATCTAGTCTATATTTCATTTTTGGTGGGAATCACATTAGCCAGATGCTTAAGGGCACTTCTCATTGTATTCTTTGCCTGCAACTTGTCTGCTATATTTGGAACAACTGCATCAGCTGCACTCATATTACCACTTAAACTGGGAGCACTTCTTGGTATTTTACATGTGGCACTGCTTCTGGCTTAAGCATTTTTGTCAATGGCAGATTAAAAATTTTTGCTCACAAGTCACGGGTGTAATCATCATGTATAAAATATAAATCTAAAAACAAAGATGATGTGACTTACCAAATGAAAGTGCTGGCAGGTCGACACACAAACAAACACAAACATACACACAAAATTCAAGCTTTCGCAACAAACTGTTGCCTCATCAGGAAAGAGGGAAGGAGAGGGGAAGACGAAAGGAAGTGGGTTTTAAAGGAGAGGGTAAGGAGACATTCCAATCCCGGGAGCGGAAAGACTTACCTTAGGGGGAAAAAAGGACAGGTATACACTCGCACACACGCACATATCCATCCACACATACAGACACAAGCAGACATATTTAAAGACAAAGAGTTTGGGCAGAGATGTCAGTCGAGGCAGAAGTGTAGAGGCAAAGAAGTTGTTGAAAGACAGGTGAGGTATGAGTGGCGGCAACTTGAAATTAGCGGAGATTGAGGCCTGGCGGATGACGAGAAGAGAGGATATACTGAAGGGCAAGTTTCCATCTCCGGAGTTCGGATAGGTTGGTGTTGGTGGGAAGTATCCAGATAACCCGGACGGTGTAACACTGTGCCAAGATGTGCTGGCCGTGCACCAAGGCATGTTTAGCCACAGGGTGATCCTCATTACCAACAAACACTGTCTGCCTGTGTCCATTCATGCGAATGGACAGTTTGTTGCTGGTCATTCCCACATAGAATGCGTCACAGTGTAGGCAGGTCAGTTGGTAGATCACGTGGGTGCTTTCACACGTGGCTCTGCCTTTGATCGTGTACACCTTCCGGGTTACAGGACTGGAGTAGGTGGTGGTGGGAGGGTGCATGGGACAGGTTTTACACCGGGGGCGGTTACAAGGGTAGGAGCCAGAGGGTAGGGAAGGTGGTTTGGGGATTTCATAGGGATGAACTAAGAGGTTACGAAGGTTAGGTGGACGGCGGAAAGACACTCTTGGTGGAGTGGGGAGGATTTCATGAAGGATGGATCTCATTTCTGGGCAGGATTTTAGGAAGTCGTATCCCTGCTGGAGAGCCACATTCAGAACCTGATCCAGTCCCGGAAAGTATCCTGTCACAAGTGGGGCACTTTTGTGGTTCTTCTGTGGGAGGTTCTGGGTTTGAGAGGATGAGGAAGTTGCTCTGGTTATTTGCTTCTGTACCAGGTCGGGAGGGTAGTTGCGGGATGCGAAAGCTGTTGTCAGGTTGTTGGTGTAATGCTTCAGGGATTCCGGACTGGAGCAGATTCGTTTGCCACGAAGACCTAGGCTGTAGGGAAGGGACCGTTTGATGTGGAATGGGTGGCAGCTGTCGTAATGGAGGTACTGTTGCTTGTTGGTGGGTTTGATGTGGACGGACGTGTGAAGCTGGCCATTGGACAGGTGGAGGTCAACATCAAGGAAAGTGGCATGGGATTTGGAGTAGGACCAGGTGAATCTGATGGAACCAAAGGAGTTGAGGTTGGAGAGGAAATTCTGGAGTTCTTCTTCACTGTGAGTCCAGATCATGAAGATGTCATCAATAAATCTGTACCAAACTTTGGGTTGGCAGGCCTGGGTAACCAAGAAGGCTTCCTCTAAGCGACCCATGAATAGGTTGGCGTACGAAGGGGCCATCCTGGTACCCATGGCTGTTCCCTTTAATTGCTGGTATGTCTGGCCTTCAAAAGTGAAGAAGTTGTGGGTCAGGATGAAGCTGGCTAAGGTAATGAGGAAAGAGGTTTTGGGTAGGGTGGCAGGTGATCGGCGTGAAAGGAAGTGCTCCATTGCAGCGAGGCCCTGGACGTGCGGGATATTTGTGTATAAGGAAGTGGCATCAATGGTTACAAGGATGGTTTCTGGGGGTAACGGATTGGGTAAGGATTCCAGGCGTTCGAGAAAGTGGTTGGTGTCTTTGATGAAGGATGGGAGACTGCACGTAATGGGTTGAAGGTGTAGATCAACACCTTCAACCCATTACGTGCAGTCTCCCATCCTTCATCAAAGACACCAACCACTTTCTCGAACGCCTGGAATCCTTACCCAATCCGTTACCCCCAGAAACCATCCTTGTAACCATTGATGCCACTTCCTTATACACAAATATCCCGCACGTCCAGGGCCTCGCTGCAATGGAGCACTTCCTTTCACGCCGATCACCTGCCACCCTACCCAAAACCTCTTTCCTCATTACCTTAGCCAGCTTCATCCTGACCCACAACTTCTTCACTTTTGAAGGCCAGACATACCAGCAATTAAAGGGAACAGCCATGGGTACCAGGATGGCCCCTTCGTACGCCAACCTATTCATGGGTCGCTTAGAGGAAGCCTTCTTGGTTACCCAGGCCTGCCAACCCAAAGTTTGGTACAGATTTATTGATGACATCTTCATGATCTGGACTCACAGTGAAGAAGAACTCCAGAATTTCCTCTCCAACCTCAACTCCTTTGGTTCCATCAGATTCACCTGGTCCTACTCCAAATCCCATGCCACTTTCCTTGATGTTGACCTCCACCTGTCCAATGGCCAGCTTCACACGTCCGTCCACATCAAACCCACCAACAAGCAACAGTACCTCCATTACGACAGCTGCCACCCATTCCACATCAAACGGTCCCTTCCCTACAGCCTAGGTCTTCGTGGCAAACGAATCTGCTCCAGTCCGGAATCCCTGAAGCATTACACCAACAACCTGACAACAGCTTTCGCATCCCGCAACTACCCTCCCGACCTGGTACAGAAGCAAATAACCAGAGCAACTTCCTCATCCTCTCAAACCCAGAACCTCCCACAGAAGAACCACAAAAGTGCCCCACTTGTGACAGGATACTTTCCGGGACTGGATCAGATTCTGAATGTGGCTCTCCAGCAGGGATACGACTTCCTAAAATCCTGCCCAGAAATGAGATCCATCCTTCATGAAATCCTCCCCACTCCACCAAGAGTGTCTTTCCGCCGTCCACCTAACCTTCGTAACCTCTTAGTTCATCCCTATGAAATCCCCAAACCACCTTCCCTACCCTCTGGCTCCTACCCTTGTAACCGCCCCCGGTGTAAAACCTGTCCCATGCACCCTCCCACCACCACCTACTCCAGTCCTGTAACCCGGAAGGTGTACACGATCAAAGGCAGAGCCACGTGTGAAAGCACCCACGTGATCTACCAACTGACCTGCCTACACTGTGACGCATTCTATGTGGGAATGACCAGCAACAAACTGTCCATTCGCATGAATGGACACAGGCAGACAGTGTTTGTTGGTAATGAGGATCACCCTGTGGCTAAACATGCCTTGGTGCACGGCCAGCACATCTTGGCACAGTGTTACACCGTCCGGGTTATCTGGATACTTCCCACCAACACCAACCTATCCGAACTCCGGAGATGGGAACTTGCCCTTCAGTATATCCTCTCTTCTCGTCATCCGCCAGGCCTCAATCTCCGCTAATTTCAAGTTGCCGCCACTCATACCTCACCTGTCTTTCAACAACTTCTTTGCCTCTACACTTCTGCCTCGACTGACATCTCTGCCCAAACTCTTTGTCTTTAAATATGTCTGCTTGTGTCTGTATGTGTGGATGGATATGTGCGTGTGTGCGAGTGTATACCTGTCCTTTTTTCCCCCTAAGGTAAGTCTTTCCGCTCCCGGGATTGGAATGACTCCTTACCCTCTCCTTTAAAACCCACTTCCTTTCGTCTTCCCCTCTCCTTCCCTCTTTCCTGATGAGGCAACAGTTTGTTGCGAAAGCTTGAATTTTGTGTGTATGTTTGTGTTTGTTTGTGTGTCTGTCGACCTGCCAGCACTTTCATTTGGTAAGTCACATCATCTTTGTTTTTAGATATATATTTCCTACGTGGAATGTTTCCCTCTATTATAACCATATCATGTATAAAATATAATGTACACATGATTGTTGTCATAATACTGAATGGCTCTTTTTGGTGCCACTTTGTAATTTAGACTTTCTGCAGTCAGATGTCTTTAGGGGACAGCATGGTATATTGTATCTGTGCCTTTTCTCTTTTTAAAATTTTAAAGTTACACCCAGGCTTTTTAAGACAAAACTTTAATCAAACAGCACAACAACATTGCAAAGATTAACGGAACAACATAACAACACAACTCTGTGATGCACCCCAGTACATGTGAAGCACTATGCTCCAATGACATCATGCACAAAACAACAAAATGTTAAGTGATTTGTGCATGTCATTTGGGCTCACCCTTATTATTGACAGTGCATGCTTTTTACAGTATTGTTGTAATTATGATTTCTTGTAATTTACAATAAAGAAAAATTGTTATAAATAAACATGATCAACAGAAAATGAAAAATATATTTTAAATAAATTGTTTTGTGAAACACGAAGCTGTCCTAAGTTAAATTTTGTAAAATGCATATTTTTAAGAGTTACTATTGATTATGAAAAATTGGCTAATAAGACATGGGCATTTTAGCTTCCTACAGTAGTGTGGATTCTAATGAAAAGCCTTTATTATTTTATACATGCAGGAGACCAATAAATTAAAAATTATTTACATTATGAACAATCAGTTTCATTTTTACATTCACAAATGTGTAAAACTTAGGTACAAAAGTAATTTTCCCATGATGGGTCACTGTCAAATAATGTAGCTCTATGAAACATGGTTATTTGACAGTGACCCAATAAAGTAGCTCTATGAAACTTAGGCCCCCCCCCTCCCCATGATCCATGGACCTAGCCATTGGTGGAGAGGCTTGCGTGCCTCAACGATAGAGATAGCCGTACCGTTGGTGCAACCACAACGGAGGGGTATCTGTTGGGAGGCCAGACAAACATGTGGTTTCTGAAGAGGGGCAGCAGCCTTTCCAGTAGTTGCAGGGCAACAGTCTGGATGATTGACTGATCTGGCCTTGTAACACTATCCAAAACGGCCTAGCTGTGCTGGTACTGCAAATGGCTGACAGCAAGGGGAAACTACAGCCGTAATTTTTCCTGAGGGCATGCAGCTTTACTGTATGGTTAAATGATGATGACGTCCTCTTGGGTAAAATATTCTTGAGGTAAAATAGTTCCCCATTCGGATCTCCAGGCGGGGACTACTCAGAAAGACGTTGTTATCAGGAGAAAGAAAACTGGCGTTCTACGGGTCGGAGCGTGGAATGTCAGATCCCTTAATCGGGCAGGTAGGTTAGAAAATTTAAAAAGGGAAATGGATAGGTTAAAGTTAGACATCGTGGGAATTAGTGAAGTTTGGTGGCAGGAGGAACAAGACTTCTGGTCAGTTGAATACAAGGTTATAAATACAAAACCAAATAGGCATAATGCAGGAGTTGCTTTAGTAATGAATAAAAAAATACGAATGTGGGTAAGCTACTACAAACAGCATAGTGAACGCATTATTGTGGCCAAGATAGATACAAAGCCCACGCCTACCACACTAGTACAAGTTTATATGCCGACTAGCTCCACAGATGACGAAGAGATTGATGAAATGTATGACGAGATAAAAGAAATTATACAGATAGTGAAGGGAGATGAAAATTTAATAGTCATGGGTGACTGGAATTTTTATTAGTAGGAAAAGGAAGAGAAGGAAACATAATAGGTGAATATGGAATGGGGGCGAGGAATGAAAGATGAAACCGCCTGGTAGAGTTTTGCACAGAGCATAACATAATCATAGCTGACACTTGGTTCAAGAATCGTAAAAGAAGGTTGTATACATGGAAGAAGCCTGGAGATACTGACAGGTTTCAGATAGATGATATAATGGTAAGACAGAGATTCAGGAACCAGGTTTTAAATTGTAAGACATTTCCAAGGGCAGATGTGGACTCTGACCTCAATCTATTGGTTATGAACTGTAGAATAAAACTAAAGAAACTGCCAAAAGTTGGGAATTTAAGGAGATGGAACCTGGATAAACTGACAGAACCAGAGGTTGTAGAGTTTCAGAGAGAGCATTAGGGAATGATTGAGAAGAATGGGGGGAAAAAAATACAGTAGAAGAAGAATGGGTAGCTTTGAGAGATGAAATAGTGAAGGCAGCAGAGGATCAAGTAGGTAAAAAAACAAGGGCTAGTAGAAATCCTTGGGTAACAGAAGAGATACTGTACTTAATTGATGAAAGGAGAAAATACAAAAATGCAGTAAATGAAGCAGGCAAAAAGGAATAAAAATGTCTCAAAAATGAGATCGACAGGAAGTGCAAAATGGCTAAGCAGGGATGGCTAGATGACAAATGTAAGGATGTAGAGGTGTATATCACTAGTGGTAAGATAGATACTGCTTACAGGAAAATTAAAGAGACCTTTGGAGAAAATCGAACCACTTGCATGAATATCAAGAGCTCAGATGGAAACCCAGTTCTGAGCAAAGAAGGGAAAGCAGAAAGGTGGAAGGAGTACATAGAGGGTCTGTACAAGGATGATGTTCTTGAGGACAATGTTATGGAAATGGAAGAGGATGTAGATGAAGATGAAATGGGAGATATGATACTGCGTGAAGAGTTTGACAGAGCACTGAAAGACCTGAGTCGAAACAAGGCCCCGGCAGTAGACAGCATTCCATTAGAACTACTGATAGCCTTGGGAGAGCCAGTCCTGACAAATCTCTACCATCTGGTGAGCAAGATGTATGAGACAGCTGAAATGCCCTCAGACTTCAAGAAGAATATAATAATTCCAATCCCAAAGAAAGCAGGGGTTGACAGAAGTGAAAATTAGCAAACTATCAGTATAATAAGCCATGGCTGCAAAATACTAACACGAATTCTTCCAGACAAATGGAAAAACTGGTAGAAGCCGACCTCGAGGAAGATCAGTTTGGATTCCATAGAAATGTTGGAACACGTGAGGCAATATTGACCCTACAACTTATCTTAGAAAATAGATTAAGGAAAGACAAACCTACATTTCTAGCATTTGTAGACTTAGATAAAGCTTTTTTTTGACAATGTTGACTGGAATACACAGTTTCAAATTCTGAAGGTGGCAGGGGTAAAATACAGGGAGCGAAAGGCTATTTACAATTTTTACAGAAACCAGATGGCAGTTGTAAGAGTTGAGTCACATGAAAGGGAAGCAGTGGTTGGGAAGGGAGTGAGACAGGGTTGTAGCCTCTCCCCGATGTTGTTCAATCTGTATATTGAGCAAGCAGTAAAGGAAACAAAAGAAAAATTCGGAGTAGGAATTAAAATCCATGGAGAAGAAATTAAAACTTTGAGGTTCGCCGATGACATTGTAATTCTGTCAGAGACAGCAAAGGACCTGGAAGAGCAGCTGAATGGAATGGACAGTGTCTTGAAAGAAGGATATAAGATGAACATCAACAAAAGCAAAACGAGGATAATGGAATGTAGTTGAATTAAATCGGATGATGATGAGGGTATTAGATTAGGAAATGAGACACTTAAAGTAGTAAAGGAGTTTTGCTATTTGGGGAGCAAAATGACTGATGATGATCGAAGTACAGAGGACATAAAACGTAGACTGGCAATGGCAAGGAAAGTGTTTCTGAAGAAGAGAAATTTGTTAACATTGAGTATAGATTTAAGTGTCAGTAAGTCTTTTCTGGGAGTATTTGTATGGAGTGTAGCCATGTATGGAAGTGAAACATGGACAATAAATAGTTTAGACAAAAAGAGAATAGAAGCTTTCAAAATATGGTGCTACAGAAGAATGCTGAAGATTAGATGGGTAGATCATATAACTAATGAGGAGGTATTGAATGGGATTGGGGAGAAGAGAAGTTTGTGGCACAACTTGACTAGAAGAAGGTATCGGTTGGTAGGACATGTTCTGAGGCATCAAGGGATCACCAATTTCGTATTCGAGGGCAGTGTGGAGGATAAAAACCATAGAGGGAGACCGAGAGATGAATACATTAAACTAAACAGATTCAGAAGGATGTAGGTTGCAGTAGGTACTGAGAGATGAAGAAGCTTGCACAGGATAGAGTAGCATGGAGAGCTGCATTAAACCAGTCTCTGGACTGAAGATCACAACAACAATAACAACAACAACAACAACAACAACAACAACACGAAACTTGGATCATACATGCTACTACATTGTAGTAGAGAAGGTAAGTAAAAGAAATATACAATGAAATATACAGGAATAATGCTATTATTCAAAGATGATAATACACTGAAGTCACTGAGATTTGTAATAGTTCTTTGGACATTAAAAAGATGAGACATGATGCTCAGTAGGGTGTGTGATCACCACGGATGGCTGTGCATGCTCTGCAGTGTGTTTCCATGCTGGCTTCAGTATTAAGCTCTTGTGGTAGAGCATCTGGCCCTCCACCAGAGTGGTGGACAACTGTTGTATGGTTATTGGTGCATGTGGACATGCTGCAATATATTTCCCCAACTCATATCACAAGTGCTTGATTAGATTTAAGTTGGGGGAATGGGCAGGCCAGTCCATTTGCTGAAAATCCTCTCCTTCCAAGAGCTCCTCCACTGCACTCCTCAATTCTGTCATGCATTGCCATCCATAAAAATGAAGTCAGGGCCAAATGCACACCTCAAAAGACACACACAAGGAAGGAGTATAGTGTCACAATAATGTTGACTGGCAAGTGTACCTTGTTCAAAGATTTGGAGGTCAGTACACCCATTCAGTGTTTTGCATCCCCTTGCCATAACAATGTGGACCACCAAAATGATCATGTTTGACATGTTCCCAACTCTCGCCATATAAGGGTACATCCAAAATCACTGCTCAGACTGTATCTGCTCTCATCTGAGAGGAGCATGTGACCCCAACTTCTTGTCAGTACAGTTCCTGTACTCTTGGCACCATCCCAAATGCTGCTGTCGACATGTGAGTGTCAACTGAATACATTGTACTGGTTGGTGGGCAAAGATACCACTTCCATGTACCAAAAAAGGGGAGAGACAAAGAGAGAGAGAGATGCAGGAATTCCTGCCAAAGGCTCCCCCAGTGATTGGCTGGCATAGATGGTGACATCATGTGTGGGAATCCCTACCAATTAACTTGGTCCAGGGCACAGCTACAGCCAGCCTGCAGGGGAGCAGATTTCAGGTGTGGCAGAGATGAGACCAATTTTATGGCCTCCACAGGCAAAAAATGCTCAATCTCCATCAATGGTGAAGGGAGGGGCCTCTGGTTGTGGGGGTGGGATCTGTAAATAATCTATGGAGAGGAAGTAGTTCCATCTCCATCAAGTCATTGGCGACTTCTGTTTAATGCTTAACAGAGGACAGAGTTTCTAGTGTTAAGAGGCAGGCTGTTGGGCTTGCTTGTCCTGGAGCAGTTACCGAGGCATTGGAAGGCCAAGGGACCAGTGCATCACATTGATGTTGGACCAGCTGCTCCTCACCAGCCACAACATCAAACATTTGCCACCCCTTCTTGATGAAGATGATGCCCTAGGCCCTTCCAGGGCTCTAGCTGAAAGTATGAGCCCAGACTTGGGATCTCAGGTGGTAATATGGTTGTGCAAGGGGGTGGGGGGAGGGGTCACTGAGTTGGGTGCAGCAGTTCAGACAAGTTGTGGGGTTTGGACCTGTGTAAAATTTTGGCCAGGCTACATCCATTTATGGGGGTGGACAGATCGAAGGCAGAGAAGCTGGTAAGTGCTTTTCCAGAAGTTTCTGTCATTATTTTGTACATCTGCATCTTGAATGTCCTCACTATCCACTTGGCTTCCAAAATGCATGTGGGATGGAAAGTGGTGGTGGTTGGTTGCTCAGTGCCACTGTGCTGACAAAATACTCAAAAGCAGATGCCATGAACTGAGGGCTGTTATCAGAAACCAAGGTAGAAGGACCCCCCTCCCCTTGATTGCAAATATAATGGTTAGCGTGTGTATAATAACTGATATGGTAGTTGTAGTCATCGTTGCAACATGTGGAATGTTAGAGAGGGCACCATCAACTAGCAACCACATTGTTCCATGAGGTGGACTGTCAAAATCAACATGCAACTGATTGAGCAGATGGGAAATGTAGGGTGGTCAGAGCATGGTCAAGCTTTGAAACACTCTGCTGGGTCAGATTGGTTGTGGGCATAGGCTTAGCAGTTCTGGATGGAGCATTCAGTGGCCACATCAACCCCAGGCCAATACACACGATACCACACTATTCCCTACATTTTGCACGTTCCCTGATGTGCATTGTGGAGCAGCTTCAGTATGCAGGGATGGAGTATGGGAGGAACTACCAACGGGCATTCAAAATCATCCATAGCTAACAAAATGATCTTCTCAGTAACTTTAAGCCTGTGCTGTAAGGAAAAATAGATGGCTATGCCGGGTTAGTGTTTTAGGAAAGTGCTCTGGCCAACCCTCCTGTACAGCAGACAAAACCCTGCAGAAGAGTGGATGACAGCCAATTTCTGCTGCTGCTTCATGCACTGTAATAAAAATTCATGCTGGGTGTGTCACTGATTTGCATCTAAGGCAAAACACAGTGCTTCATGCCAATCAAATTCGGCATGTGGGCCACATGGCAAGTGAGAAGGTGCACCAATATTTGAATACTGTGTGGTGGGCCAGTAATGGATCTCATAGATATAGTTACTTAGGAACAACACTCACTGTTGCACTTGCTGCATCATTTTATTCATAAGTTTCAAATAGGGGTCCAACAGCAAAATAAGGGGCTTGTGATTGGAGATCAGGTGAAACTTAGTACTGTAGAGGTGCTCATGAAACTTCCAGATGTTGTATATGACAGCCAACACTCCTTTCTCAGTTTGAGAGAAAGTCTTCTGTGCCACATTTAATATCTTAGATGCTAATGCAGTGGGCTGTCTTCTGTGCCGTCACTATATTTGTGGGACAACACAGCATTAATGTCACAATCTGAAACATCAGTGGCAAGCATTGGTTTGCCAGGATGGAATATTGCAAAAGAAGCTGACCTAAGGTACTTTTTAAATTGGCTGAAAGCCTTCTAGTATGCCTCTGACCACACAGATTTAACAGCCTTTTTACACAACTGATTGGGCAGATTGGAAACGTGGGTCACATTGGGAATAAACTTGGCATAATAATTTGCTTTGGTGGGCAACAACTGTAATTCTTTGGGCTTCTGTGGAACTGCTAAGCTAGTGATGGCATCCAGTCAATCCTGTGTGGGTGTAAGTGTATTGTTACTTCATATACACTCCTGGAAATGGAAAAAAGAACACAGTGACACCGGTGTGTCAGACCCACCATACTTGCTCCGGACACTGCGAGAGGGCTGTACAAGCAATGATCACACGCACGCCACAGTGGACACACCAGGAACCGCGGTGTTGGCCGTCGAATGGCGCTAGCTGCGCAGCATTTGTGCACCGCCGCCGTCAGTGTCAGCCAGTTTGCCGTGGCATACGGAGCTCCATCGCAGTCTTTAACACTGGTAGCATGCTGCGACAGCGTGGACGTGAACCGTATGTGCAGTTGACGGACTTTGAGCGAGGGCGTATAGTGGGCATGCGGGAGGCCGGGTGGACGTACCGCCGAATTGCTCAACACGTGGGGCGTGAGGTCTCCACAGTACATCGATGTTGTCGCCAGTGGTTGGCGGAAGGTGCACGTGCCCGTCGACCTGGGACCGGACCGCAGCGACGCACGGATGCACGCCAAGACCGTAGGATCCTACGCAGTGCCGTAGGGGACCGCACCGCCACTTCCCAGCAAATTAGGGACACTGTTGCTCCTGGGGTATCAGCGAGGACCATTCGCAACCGTCTCCATGAAGCTGGGCTACGGTCCCGCACACCGTTAGGCCGTCTTCCGCTCACGCCCCAACATCGTGCAGCCCGCCTCCAGTGGTGTCGCGACAGGCGTGAATGGAGGGACGAATGGAGACGTGTCGTCTTCAGCGATGAGAGTCGCTTCTGCCTTGGTGGCAATGATGGTCGTATGCGTGTTTGGCGCCGTGCAGGTGAGCGCCACAATCGGGACTACATACGACCGAGGCGCACAGGGCCAACACCCGGCATCATGGTGTGGGGAGCGATCTCCTACACTGGCCGTACACCACTGGTGATCGTCGAGGGGACACTGAATAGTGCACGGTACATCCAAACCGTCATCGAACCCATCATTCTACCATTCCTATACCGGCAAGGGAACTTGCTGTTCCAACAGGACAATGCACGTCCGCATGTATCCCGTGCCACCCAACGTGCTCTAGAAGGTGTAAGTCAACTACCCTGGCCAGCAAGATCTTTGGATCTGTCCCCCATTGAGCATGTTTGGGACTGGATGAAGGGTCGTCTCACGCGGTCTGCACGTCCAGCACGAACGCTGGTCCAACTGAGGCGCCAGGTGGAAGTGGCATGGCAAGCCGTTCCACAGGACTACATCCAGCATCTCTACGATCGTCTCCATGGGAGAATAGCAGCCTGCATTGCTGCGAAAGGTGGATATACACTGTACTAGTGCCGACATTGTGCATGCTCTGTTGCCTGTGTCTATGTGCCTGTGGTTCTGTCAGTGTGATCATGTGATGTATCTGACCCCAGGAATGTGTCAATAAAGTTTCCCCTTCCTGGGACAATGAATTCACGGTGTTCTTATTTCAATTTCCAGGAGTGTAAGTCCCATGCACTTGACACACGGTGCATAATAACTACATTTCTTGGGGTGACAATGCAGCCCATGGGCTTGGAGCAATCAAACAACTGAAGACTGTAGCCTGAGTATTTCTGAAGTTCTATCAATACTCGTGCCAGATGGGGAATCCAAATACTGTTTGATACTGAATGATTTATCTGGTGTAAGGATGATTTTGTGTACAAACCACAGTGTAAAGCTATGATGAAAATTCAGAGACCCACATTAATTAACTGACTTATATAACTTGCATGATTTAAGCAGCACAACTCACTAGCCATCCAGATGGCTCCACTATCACCTGCTTAACAATGCAAGCAAGGGATCAAAAAGCCATTCTGCTGTGACTGTTCATTTGTTGGTAGGGCAGTCATTGGTAAGCTGTCGACATTGATGGTAAAAGCTACCCATTTGCTGACAATCACTGCTGAACCCTGCAGGCAGTGTGGTAGTCACAGCTCCCATCAGTGCAATGGGATGTCATTCCAAACACCAGTTAAATATGGAACAGATATCATTCGTGCCTCCTGAGAATGTGCTGATTCCAGTGCCATTCCAGTGTGAGATACTGTTTGTATGTCACCTTTTCCTATATTTCTCTACACACCCCTTAAACAATAGCTCTATACCCCCCCCCCCCCCCCCCACTCTGTTCTTATCAGTTTGGTATATGATAGGTCTTGCATCACAGGTCATTTAGGAAGTTGGTCATAGCTCATGCTGGCCTCCTGGTATTGGTAGCTCACGTGCCACATTTGGGCAGACTTACACTCATCTCTATGTCATTCACTGCCAGATAGCAATAGCATCATTTTCACAATGGTGAGGGAGTGTAATTCATCATATTTCAGGCAGTTTGCACAAAATGTTTATAAATTAAATACACAAACATTTCTTATGAATCAGTCTATCAGTTTGTTGACACAGTATTGGAATTGCTACAATAGTTCCTGAGATGAGCCCAAATATACCAAAAGAAACTGCGACAGGGGACCTTAATTTATTTATGGTTAAAGAATAGGTATACAGGGCTGAACAAAAATATGGAAACACGGCGAGAAATACATGCTTGAACATAAATGGAAATGCTAGCCATACCTGCAGATTGCATTGTGGTATTTGACATGAATGGCATGAGTGTAGCGTCCTCAATATGTTGCAAGTGTCAATTGTCAGAACAGTGTTCTGTGTAGTTGTGAGTGCATTATGTTGGAGCTAAATGAATTTGAATGTGGGCAAATTTTTGATGCTGATATGTTGGGTGCTTTTATAACCAAGGTAGCCAAAGTGTTTGGCGTTTCAAGAGACACTGTATTGAAGATTTATACTGCATACAGGGCAAGTGGAGAAACATTAACCACTAAGCCACAACGTGGATGAAAGTGTGTGGTCGTAGAATAGGGTTGTGATGGAAAATAAGGAGAGAATAGTTGCAAAAGCCACTGCGGAACTGAAAGTTGCACCCACAAATCCCATTAACACCAAAACAACGTGAAGGGAGCTCCATAAACAGGGAATTGCTGGGAAAACTGTAATTCCAAAACCACTCACCAGTGATGCTAATGCCCTTAACAGGGTAATGTGGTAGAACTTTACATCTGTGATGGTTATGCCCATACCTACTGTGGCTATGCTGAACTCTTATTTGGGATGTTACGTGTTGTTCTCTCCACATTCCTGTGTGGGTAATCACATGCTTTAAGCAGACATAATTTCTGTCTCCTGTCACTTCATAGTGCCCAAGGGGACTAAATTAGCTAATACCTAAACAGTGTTTGTGTTAAATTCACATTCATATTCTGTGAAAATTATTCAGCTCATTTTGACTGATTGTAGCTTTCTGTCATGGTGCAACTCAGATGTTATGACAACACATTGGATAGCATGGTACCATGCGAAGTACGAGTTGTGTTCAAAAAGTAAGGTGGCTTTATATTTTTATGACACAATATTTCTTTATTCATCAATATTCATGTTGTTCCCTTCAAAGTAAACCCCCTTAGACACAATACACTTGTGCCAATGCGTCTTTCAATCATCAGAGCATTTCTTATAAGCACTTTTTGGTACAGCCTTGAGTACTTCCAGTGATGCAGCTTTTATTTCAATTGTTGAAAATCTTCATCCTTTCATAGACCTCTTCAGTTTTGGGAACAGGAAGAAGTCACAGGAGGCTAAATCAGGTGAATATGGTGGCTGAGGCATGGTTGTCATGTTGTTTTTGGCCAAAAAATCTCTCACAAGCAACGATGAATGAGCAGATGGATTGTCGTGATACAAAACACATGAATTATTTTTCCACAATTCTGGATGTTTTTTGTGTATCGCATAACGTCAAGGTAATACTCCTTATTGACAATATGACCTTAAGACAAAAACTCATGATGCACTATACCATGGTAATTGAAAAAAAAAAAAAACAGTGAGCAAAACCTTGACACTTGATCGAACTTGGCGTGCTTTTTTCTGTCTTGGCTCTCCAGGATGCTTCCGTTGGGATGATTGGACTTTGGTTTCAACGTCATAACCATAAACCCATGTTTTGTCACCAGTTATGACTCTTTTGAGCAAATCAGGATCATCACTGATGTCATTCAAGAGCTCCTGAGTGATGCTCATATGATAGTTCTTCTGATCAAAATTGAGAAGTTTTGGAACAAACTTCATTGACACACATCTCATGCCCAAAACATCCAAAAAAATTGCATGATATGAGCCGACCGACGCGCCAACATCCTTAGCATCTTCTCTTATGGTAATTTGACAATTTTCCAAAACAATTTTCTTCACAGCTTTCACGTTCTCATCTCTTGTTGACGTACTGGAGCACCCAGAGCAAGGTTCATCACTGGTATCTTCTTGGCTATCTTGGAAGAGGTTGTACAACTTATAAACATTTCTTTTACTTAGAGCAGATTCACCTTATGGCACTGTCAACATTTCAAGTGTTTTAGTGCACTTGATTCCATTTTTCACACAGAATTTGATGCAAATTCTATGCTCCATTTTTTGTAATAATTGAAAATCGCCGAGGACGCTAAAGCATGTCTAACCTTTCTGTCTGTCAAAAACAAACAAAGAATGTGGTACACCTGAAACTGTGAACATATGTTTGGGACATGTGTATAAACATTTCAAAAACAAAGTAAGATTGATAATTTAATGTACATTGCTCGCACGATTTGAAAAGTCACCTTACTTTTTTAACAGCCCTCGTTATTTATGTGATCAGCTTGTATCATAGTCATTTATTTATTTATTTGTTGATATGTCTAGTTTTGTAGGACCAAATTGAGGTGAAAATCTCCAAGGTCATGGAGTGTGTCACTCCATGAAATTGCAACATAAAAATAATAACAGATAAAATAAAATGTTTATGAACCCAAAAAAAGTCAAGTCATAAGTTTAAGTAAATGCAATCAACAATATAACGTAGAAATCAGCTTAATTTTTCAAGGATCTCCTCAACAGAATGGAAAGAATGACCCATGAGGAATCTCTTCAGTTTCGATTTGAAAGTGTGTGGATTACTGCTAAGAGTTTTGAATTCTTGTGGTAGCTTATTGAGAATGGATGCAGCAGTATACTGCACACCTTTCTGCACAAGAGTTAAGAAAGTGTGATCCAAATGCAGATTGGATTCTGCCCAGTATTAACTGAGAGAAAGCTGTTAATTCTTGGGAATAAGCTGATATTGTTAAGAAGAAAAAACAGTAAAGATTATACATACATTGAGGGGCCAATGCCAGAATAGCCAGACTAGTGAACATGGGTTGACAAGAGGTTCGCGAAATTACACCACATATTTCCTGAACTGCTCATTTCTGACCCAAAAATATCCTTTGAGAATGGGTAGAGTTATCCCAAAATATAATACCCTACAACATAAGTGAATGAAAATAAGCAAAGCAGACTAATTTTCTAGTCGAATGGTCAGATACCATTAGAATAGTAAAAATGCCAGCATTAAGTCTTTGAACAAGATCCTGAACGTGGGCTTTCGACAACAGTTTACTGTATATCTGAACACCTAGAAATCAGAACTGTTAAGTTTCACTAATCATATGCCTATTCTGTGAAAATAAAATGTTGGGTTTTGTTGAATTGTGTGTTTGAAACTGTAAAAACTGAGTCTCACTGTGATTTAGCATTAGTTTATTTTCTACAAGCCATGAACTTATGTCATGAACTGTACTATTTGAAACAGAACCAGCATTGCACACAACATCCTTTACTATCAAGCTAGTGTCATCAGTAAACAGAAATATTTTAGAATTACCTGTTTTTTTATAAATACCCCCATTTGACCATACTCCATTCAGACCCCCACATCACAGCCATTCTCAATACTGATTACTGACATTTTGCTGTCTCTTGTTAAAGTAAGAGGTGAACTAGTTGTGAGCTATTCCCATCCAGTACCTTACAGAGAAAAGAGAATATAGCATTTTCAGTTGTTAAATGACTTCTAAAGCTGAACTGTACATTTGATAGCAAATTATGGGATACAAAATGATCAATTATCCTTACATACACAGCCTTTTCAATAACTTTAGCAAACACTAATGGCAAGAAAATAGTCTACTCGTAGACCTACCCTGCTATATAAAAGATACCAACTATTTCCTCAACAGTTCCTGTCACTTTACCACACAGTGCCCTGCTCGTCACTATTGATACCACCTTCCTTTACACTAACATTGCTAATGCCCATGGCCTTAACACTATTGAACACTATCTTTGCCAATGCCTGACAGATTCCAAACCAACAACCGTGACCTATTATATCCTTACTCACAATTACTTCTCCTTTGAAGGCATTACCTACAAACAAATCTGAGGTATGGCTATGGGCACCCACATGGCACCATCCTATACCATCCTATTCATGGGCCATGTAGAGGAATCCTTCCTATACACCCAGAATCCTAAACCCCTCACCTGGTTCAGATTCATTGATGACATCTTTGCAGTCTGGATCAAAGGTGAGGGCACCCTATCCACATTCCTCCAGAACCTCAACAACATATCCCCCGTTTGCTTCACCTGGTCCTACTCAATCCAACAAGCCACCTTCCTAGATGTTGACCTCCACCTCAGAGATGGCTACATCAGTACCCCTATCCATATCAAATTTACTAACCACCAGCAATAGCTCCACTTCGACAGCTGCCACCCATTCCAGACCAAGAAGTTCTTTCCATACAGCCTAGACACCAGGGGTCATCGCATCTGCAGTGACAAGCGATTTCTCTCAAAATATGCCAAGGGTCTCACTGAAGCCTTCACAGACCATAATTATCCTCCCAACCTCTGTACACAAACAAATCTCCCATGCCTTTTCTTTCCAGTTTCCCACCAGCTGCCAAAGTCCCACTGTCCGGCCACAGAGGAGTGTTCTCCTCGTAACTTAGTACCACTCAGGACTGGAGCAACTGAATTACAATCTCCATCAGGGTTTCATCTACCTCTCATCATGCCCTGAAATCAGAAATCTCCTGCCCACTATCCTTCCCACCTCTCCCACAGTGGTATTTCGCCATCCATCAATCCTATAAAATATACTCATCCATCTTTACACAACCTCTGCTCCCAACCCCTTACCTCATGGCTCATACCCCTGTGATAGACCAAAGATGCAAGACCTGTCCCATACATCCTCCCATCACCACCTACCGTATTTACTTGAATCTTTTTTTTCTGGTTTTTGTAATCCAAAAAACCACCTGCGGCTTAGAATCGAGTGCAAAGTAAGCGGAATTGTGAAAAATGTTGGTAGGTGCCGCCACAACTAACTTCTGCCGTTGAATATATGTAGCACTACACAGGCATGCTTTGCAGGCACAAAGATAAATACTGGCGCCAAAACCTCTGTGTCAGTAAATAAATAAAAAAAAAAGGTGGAAGACGAGCTTTTTTTCCTCCGCCCCGAGTTTCGACCACTGCATTTTCATACATTATCCATCGAAGTAATTAAAAATTCCGTATTGTTCATCTTCGAATGCCGCAGCGTTTCAATGTACTATGAAAATCCGACTGGCAAGACTGTTAGGGATGTTTGTCAATATGGCCAACTCTACGTTCTGAATTTTTTCCTACCTGTGAGAAGAGATGGCTGCTGATAGGAACTTTTATGAATTGTGAATCACATGCAGTATTCTCTTCACCATAAGAATAATATGAATATAAACTTTTGCCACGTATTCTTTCGTGTTTGCTGCTATCTCATTTAAATTCTGTCTGCCTAATAAACTACTAAACTAGAGTGAGACAACAGCAAACACGGAAGAATATACATATCATGTCATGTTTATATTCGTATTATTCTTATGCGTAATAGTGATACAGTCAGAAATGAAGCACGGCAATTGATTAGATTTTTAAATCTAAGATGACTCTAATTTCTGTGCAGAATTTCATGTACTAAAGAGGTGTCTGCAAAGATTTTCAAACGGAGAAAAATGTTCGCTAAACTCTCGTTCAGAACTTCTTCTATCATACGCAGTCTATTATTTGTTTCTTGTTGATCATTATCAAAGTAAACAGCAGTGTAAGTAACGACAAATAGCAGTCTCTTGCCATTGTTTCGCTAATGAGACGATTCCTCTCTCTCTCTCTCTCTCTCTCTCTCTCTCTCTCTCTCTCTCTCTTTTTTTAAAAAAAAAGTGGCGGTAGCACGCACAAAAGCAAGCCATGCAGCGAGCGAGCGGTCACAGGCCGTAAACACTCATTATGAGAATGCGACGAACAATGCATGACACAGTACAGTAATGCATCTTCAGCTTAGAGTGACATAAACATCTATAACAAAGAGAACAGCACTTATCAGATCAAATAAAAATAAGCAATCAATTCAAACCAGACGAAGCACTTGAAAAAGGAAGGGTACCCGTACAAATAAGGACGGAGTGCCTGACACATAGCAATGGCTACCTGGTAAAGCTTAACTGCTAAGCTTACGTCTCGAACCAAACTACTGTAGCTGTATCGTCATTCATTCGACCTAAATTGTGTCTCATATTACAATGGACCAACTTTGTTTCGATTTGGAGGTGCAGCCTAAAACTTTTCTCTCCCCTTGAATTTCGAGTCTCAAATTTCGGGTGCGGCTTAGATTCGTGAAAATTTTTTTCCTTGATTTCGAGTATCATTTTTCAGGTGTGGCTTAGATTCGAGTGCGGCTTAGATTCAAGTAAATACGGTACTCCAGTCCGATCACAAACATCACCTATCCCATCAATGGCAGGGCTACCTGTGAAACCAGTCATGTGATCTACAAGCTAAACTTCAACCATTGTGCTGCAATCTATGAGGCCATGACAATCAACAAGCTGTCTGTCCGCATGAATGGCCACCGACAAGGTGTCGCAAAGAAATGCGTGGGCCACCCAGTTGCTGAGCATGCAAAAATGACGTCTTTCATTTCAGTGACTGTTTCACAGCCTATGCCATATGGAACCTTCCCACCAACAGTAGCTTTTCAGAGTTGCGCAGGTGGGAACTTTCCTTACAATATATCCTACATTCCTGTAACCCTTGTAGCCTCAACCTTCATTAGTCATTATCCTCACCCATCCAGCCTCTCTGTTCCTATTCCAGCACAATACAGCCCTCATTCCACCATCACACCAGTCTTTTTACTTCTCTCCTTTTCTGCTACTCTCTCTCTCTCTCTCTCTCTCTCTCTCTCTCTCTCTCTCTATCTCCATCTCTCCCCTGCCCTTCGTCTAACCTCACGACTGCACATAGCTGCCCTACCCTCTCCACCTCGTCCCTGTGCACTCCATAGCATCGCTGCACTGTCCACCATCCCTACCCTAGTATCCCTCCCCCTCCCCACCCCAGCCTCCTCCTTGCCCCCACCCAGTTGCCACTCCCATCGTGCACTGCTTCTCACAGTGTGGCTACAGTTGCCTTATTGCCTTATACTGCAGTCATGCGTGTGTGAGTTGTGTGTGCATATGTGCCTGTGTGTGTGTGTGTGTGTGTGTGTGTGTGTGTGTGTCGTCTATTTTTGATGAAGGCCTTACGAGCTGAAAGCTGTATTTGTAACAGTCCTTTTGTTGTGCCTATCTGCGACTCTGTATCTCTCCTATATGGTGAGTGGCAACTTTCATTTCATAATATTGTTACCTTCCATCCTGGATTTTCCTTTGTTTGATTGTTCTCTAAAAAATGTAATTTCTACTCCCATCGTTTATTATCTTGAACAAGTCTTCTTTCTAACGTGCCACAAATGTTTTCACTTAAATTAGTCTATCCTATTGAATACCTGAGTGACTTGCTATTGGTGGACAACAGTAACAGCTACAATATTTATCCTAATTTTGCAGTACAACTGTGTCCATAAGACATGCCTAAGGAAACATTTGATTCAGTCTAAAAAATGGATGATTTATTTGTTACTGAAACTAATTTTCATTCCAGGTGCAGTTATGTGCCTGAGGATGGCCCCAATTCCACAGGAGCCAATAACTTTCAAGGCAGATCACCCTTTTGTATTCTTTATTATTGATTGCAAAACAAAAACAAGCATTTTTGTTGGGCGCTTCAGTACTCCAAATTGTGATTAGCTGTAGATGAGAAAACCTTTTCATTTAAAAAAAACTCGTAATTTGTTTATTTCTTGTTTAGAGCAAAATGAAAAATGTATCACTGCAGTTTTACTAGAATTCATTTTTTTATCTTATTGTTATAAATACATTAATATTTTATTTAAAAAATTTTTTGGAAGTTCCTAAGAAGTAACAGTATACTGTCAGAGATAACATATGTACACAGAATGAAATAAATATTTTATGTGAACTGCATTTTTGCTTCTAAATCCAAGGCAATGGTCCTCATGAGTAAGAGTATTAAAATCCTAGTGATTAACTGCCAGAACATTCATAACAAAGTGGCATAGGTTGAAGTGCTTCTAAAAAGCAGTGGAACACACATAAAACCCAAAATCAGTAGCAGTGAGGTTTTGTGGAGAGGGAGGTGTATATCAAAAAGATGACTAATGGGAAACAGAGATGGTGAGTTTGTTGCAGTAGACAAGAAACTCAAATCCACTGAGATAGAAATTTAAGCTGCATGCAAGATTGTTTGGGCAAGACTCTGTATCAGCAGTGAGCATAAACTTATTATTGGATCTCACTCCTAGATGCACCTGAAAACCTTAGAGAAAACTTCAGGTTGTTAGTCATAAATTCCCCATTCATACTGCGATCATTGGTGGAGGCTTTACTCATCCATCAGTGAATTAGGAAAATTGGAGTTTTGTAAATAACTGGTGTGACAAGAAATCCTGTGACACATTGCTAAATGCCTTCGCTGAAAACTATCTAGAACTATCGTTTGTATGTCCTATTATGATGGAAATACACTCCTGGAAATGGAAAAAAGAACACATTGACACCGGTGTGTCAGACCCACCATACTTGCTCCGGACACTGCGAGAGGGCTGTACAAGCAATGATCACACGCACGGCACAGCGGACACACCAGGAACCGCGGTGTTGGCCGTCGAATGGCGCTAGCTGCGCAGCATTTGTGCACCGCCGCCGTCAGTGTCAGCCAGTTTGCCGTGGCATACGGAGCTCCATCGCAGTCTTTAACACTGGTAGCATGCCGCGACAGCGTGGACGTGAACCGTATGTGCAGTTGACGGACTTTGAGCGAGGGCGTATAGTGGGCATGCGGGAGGCCGGGTGGACGTACCGCCGAATTGCTCAACACGTGGGGCGTGAGGTCTCCACAGTACATCGATGTTGTCGCCAGTGGTCGGCGGAAGGTGCACGTGCCCGTCGACCTGGGACCGGACCGCAGCGACGCACGGATGCACGCCAAGACCGTAGGATCCTACGCAGTGCCGTAGGGGACCGCACCGCCACTTCCCAGCAAATTAGGGACACTGTTGCTCCTGGGGTATCGGCGAGGACCATTCGCAACCGTCTCCATGAAGCTGGGCTACGGTCCCGCACACCGTTAGGCCGTCTTCCGCTCACGCCCCAACATCGTGCAGCCCGCCTCCAGTGGTGTCGCGACAGGCGTGAATGGAGGGACGAATGGAGACGTGTCGTCTTCAGCGATGAGAGTCGCTTCTGCCTTGGTGCCAATGATGGTCGTATGCGTGTTTGGCGCCGTGCAGGTGAGCGCCACAATCAGGACTGCATACGACCGAGGCACACAGGGCCAACACCCGGCATCATGGTGTGGGGAGCGATCTCCTACACTGGCCGTACACCACTGGTGATCGTCGAGGGGACACTGAATAGTGCACGGTACATCCAAACCGTCATCGAACCCATCGTTCTACCATTCCTAGACCGGCAAGGGAACTTGCTGTTCCAACAGGACAATGCACGTCCGCATGTATCCCGTGCCACCCAACGTGCTCTAGAAGGTGTAAGTCAACTACCCTGGCCAGCAAGATCTCCGGATCTGTCCCCCATTGAGCATGTTTGGGACTGGATGAAGCGTCGTCTCACGCGGTCTGCACGTCCAGCACGAACGCTGGTCCAACTGAGGCGCCAGGTGGAAATGGCATGGCAAGTCGTTTCACAGGACTACATCCAGCATCTCTACGATCGTCTCCATGGGAGAATAGCAGCCTGCATTGCTGCGAAAGGTGGATATACACTATACTAGTGCCGACATTGTGCATGCTCTGTTGCCTGTGTCTATGTGCCTGTGGTTCTGTCAGTGTGATCATGTGATGTATCTGACCCCAGGAATGTGTCAATAAAGTTTCCCCTTCCTGGGACAATGAATTCACGGTGTTCTTATTTCAATTTCCAGGAGTGTACATTTGATCTATAGACAAGTATCAAAGTAAAAATGATCACAAAAACAAGTAGAGAGATTTCTCCATTCAGCAAAGTAGATAAAGAGGCAGTAGTGTCACATTTCAGTGAGGGATGTGAAACATTGAGCTCTGGACAGAAGCATGTAAAGTAACTATGGCTCAAGTTAAAAGAATAGTTGACTATGCACTAAATAGTTATGTTCTCAGTAGAAGAGGTCATGATGGGAGGGACCCTCTCTGGTATACTTCTAAAGAAACAGATTCTACTCCATAATAGAGTGAAACAAAGTGTAGGACTACAGATAGAGAGATGCTAAATGAAATGCATTTGGCTGTGAAGAAGACAATGCCTAAAATCTTCAGTGACAACCAGAGCAAAATATTATCAAAACATCTCTCACAAAACTCAGAGACATTCTGGTTATATATAGTCAGTTAGTGGTAACAATGTTAGCGTCCAGAAACTAATGGACGAGACAGCAACTCATACTGAGAGTAACAAAGCAAAGGCAGAAATTACATTTTCAAATGTTCTTTCACAAAGGAAAATCCAGGAGTATTGACCCAATTTGCTTTTTGCACCACTGTAAAGATGAGTAATGCAGACATTAGTGTCATTAGTATTGACAAACAGCTGAAATCACAAAAATTGAACTTAGGTCCTTCAAACAAAAAATTGTGCCTGGTAGTTGGAAGAAAGCATGTCTTACTCAGGTACAAGAAGAGTGGCAGAAGTGATCCACAAAACTGCAACCCAATGCCCTTAAAATTAATTTGTTCTGGGATCTTAGAAAATATTGTAAGCTCAAATATAATTAGGTATTTTGAACAGTGTGACCACCTCCATACCAACCAGCATGGATTCTGAAAGCATGAGTCATGTGAAACCCAACTCACACTTTTGTTACATGACATCCTAAAAAACATGGATCAAGGCAGTCAGATAGATGCAGTATAACTCAACTTCTCAGTACAATACCTATGCTTATTATTTTAAAAAGTACTATCATATGGAGTATCATGTGAAATTTGTGCCAGGATTGAGGATTTCTTGGTAGGGACGATGTAGCATGTTATCTCAGATGGAGAGTCCTCTGTAACTGTAGAAATAACTTTAATAACACCCCACAAAAGTGTGTTGGGACCCTCACTATCCTTGCTATGTATTAATGATTTATATCCCGTGTCACATAGGATGCCGCTTCTGTGCATGGAGATGGAGTGATAGGGAAGCATCGAGGGGATGAGGTCTGCACATTCGTGATGGCAGAGAGCAGACAAATGAGGTCCATGTTTATGAACTGTGTTGCTGCGGACAACGATTAGGCCCATTTGCCTTTAGTATATCATACAATATGTCCAAATCTATGACGGAATGGTATGTTTTAGAACCGATATCGATCAGTCATCTGCATGAGAGAAGTTTTACTTAGCATCTTGAGGTTGTGTCCACTGCTCCATAGCAATTGTCTGTGTGACATCATTAGGAGAGAACAGCTGGCACAGCTTTGTGAAGATGTCAATTACAATTTTTCTCAAAATGACGATTGTCTAATGACAATATCATCAAAAATGGATACAGTAATTGCCATTTATTGCGATTTGGACTATATTATAAGTAAAAGTGTAATACACAACAAAATAAACTTCATATTTAAACTGAAATCATTGTATTTGTTTGACAACTGCTTTTACGCCATATAATTTTTTTAAATGTGTAATGCATGTATTTGGGTGTGTTTTGCTGCAGTTAAATGTAAATCACTATGAGTTAAGCAAAGACTAGTGCAAAAGATTTTTCGGTCTCAGGAGGCATTATGAGTTTGAATTAATTTGTTTGAGATTACAGTGGGAGAACGCATTTGAGATACACTGAACAAGCAAACAATTAAGCATCATCTGTGAATAACTCGATGGAATGCTGATGATTAAATCGAAAACCACCAATATCTCGGCAGGTAACCCTCCCCTTCATTTTAAGGCATTTATCAATTAATGTCTTGAAACTGACGGGAGTTTACTTGTCAAAATACTAGAGTTTTTTACGAATTTATCCGGCTACATTCTGATAAGTAATTAGAGCATACAACACCATGGGAAAAGCTTAACTTCTCCTTGGGCAATGTTTGAACATTATAGTGTGAATGCTTCATAGGCTACATATACCTAATCAATAAAAGGAAGTTCTCATGTGCTATGTATGCAGTTGATATGTTGACAAAAACATTTTTAAACTGTGCATCTTTAAAACCAAGAAAGATTATTAATTTACTTTGCTTCAAAGTCTACATCACTAAAATACTAATAAATTTTAGTAATGTAGACTTTGAAGCAAAGTAAAGTAATAATCTTTCTCGGTTTTAAAGATGCACGGTTTAAAAATGTTTTTGTCAGAGTCCATGTCTGAACCATTAATTGTCAATTTAGGATGATAGATTCAAGGGTTTAAACCATCTTCACTTCCCTGTCAAAGTCTTATTTCTGAAATTTTGCAGCATGCTACACACAGTGTGCCCACGATGAAGGGTGATGCTGTCTACTGCTTCACGCAAAAGCATTTCAGTGTCTGTTATCTTGAATATTTTATTTTCTTTACCACATAGCTTGTAACCTGTGCACAAATTAATTCTATTGGCTTCTGCTGGCAGTGAGTGGATAAACGCAAAACCTTGTGACCACATACACATGAAAGAAAGTCAAACTTTCACATTCTGTGATGTGACTTTTATAAATTAACGAGCTGCAAGAGTTTAGCATGAGTCTGGCTTATATTGCCCAGAATATTTTTATTTGACAGCCAGAGCACAAATCCGCGTTCTAGGTGCTCGCACTTGGTCTTTTCTCTATAACAGCTGAGTGATAACTGCCATGGTAATTACAATGGCCAACTTTGAAGCAAGGTATGGCAGGAATTGTTCAATGAACTGCTTCTTTAAAGTGGCAGCGTTCATTTCCCAATGATAGTTACTGCCAATTTTCTTACACTTAAATACAGGTTTAGTCTCAGGAACCAAACCAGAAGAAGAGCCAGCATGCAGAATTAGTATCTGAGAACCTTTTCCTGTGGTAACTTTAAAATTGCTAGTACCATCACTCATTTTCCAGCAAGTATTCATGGAATGATACTGATTCATCCATGTTCCATCACTGTAATACGCCGTAGAACTACATCTCCCTCTTGTATCATGTATCTTTATAAGGGATGTGGTTTGTGCTGCTGCTCTGTCGCTTCTTTCAATTACAAACTCTCTTTTTAATGTATTTGAAACCAATGTCTTAAAATTCTTTGTTTTGACGAAGCCTTACCTTTCAAGCCAATTTGCTCAGGCATAAATGTAACAAGTTTTTTTGATGTTGGTTATTCCCTGCTTATATACATTTCAAAAATGGAGTGCTTCATAATATTGTAGTCAAAACCATCCATTTGTGTTACAGGTTTTTGTGATTTAGATGCTTTCTAGGCAACACAAAATAAATTTTCCTGAGGTTTCTACAGCTTCGACACTTTTGTCTAGTATTCTCTGTACAGTTCTCTTGCTGACACATGCTTCTGCATTTCGTTCTTGAGTCTTCAGAATGTCAGAAATAGAAGTCTCACTTTCAGATTCATATTTGAAAAAGTTATGAATGCAGCACATAAACCTCCTTGACTTAGGTGCCTGGGAGAGGGTTCATCAAACCACCTTCAAGCTATTTCTCTGCCATTCCACTCTCGGATAGTGCACGGGAAACACAAACACTTTAATCTTTCTGTGAGAGCTCTAATTTCTCTTATTTTATTATGATGATCATTCCTCCCTATGTAGCTGGGTGCCAAAAAGGCATTTTCACTCTCTGAGGAGATAGCTGGTGGTTGAAATTTCATGAGAAGACCCCGCCACAATGAAAAATGCCTTTGTTTTGATGATTGCCACCCCAACTCACATATCATAATCATGGCATTCTCTTCCCTAATTTGTAACAACACAAAAAGAACTGCCCTTCTTTGAAATTTTTCAATCAATCCTATCTAGGGCGGAAAAGCATGGTGTCAGTAGTCTCTTTAGTAGACCTATTGCATTTTCTAAGTGTTCTACCAATAAACTGCAACCTTTGGTGAGCTTTCTGCACATTACCATGTGATCATTGCAATTTAAGTTATTTCTAACTGTAATCCCTAACTATTTAATTGAACTTACAGCCTTTAAATTTGTATGCTTCATTCAAGAAACCAAAACTTAGTGGATTCCTTTTAGTATTCATGTGGATGACTTCAGATTTTTCATTATTTAGAGTCAATTGTCACTTTTCCCACCAGACAGATATCTCGTCTAAATCATGCTGTAATTTGTTTTAATCTTTTGATGACTTTATAAGATGGTAAATTACAGCATCATCTGCAACCAGTCTAAGAGGACAGCTCAGATTGTCTTGTAAATCGTTTATGAGATCAGGAACAGGAGAAGGCCTACAATGCCAGATATCATTTCTGTTTCACTCCATGATTTTCTGTTGATTACTGCATACTGTGGCCTGTCTGACAGGAAATCACCCAGTCACACAACTAAGATGATACTCCACAGGTATGCATTTTAATTAAAGTTGCTTGTGAGGAACTTCACTTTTATTGCCATAATTTGACATATTCATTTGGAAATCACACTAAAACATTACAGATAAACAATCACAGCTATACTGTTACAAGAAAGTAACACTGACATCTGAATGAATAATTCAGTCCCTCTGTGAGTGAAACTGCACTGTCACGAAATACGGCATGTGGGAGAGAGATTCTCACAGTCTAGATTCTAAGTCACAGCTAGCCACTCAAGGAGAGAATGAATCTTATTGGCTGCTAGCAGTTAATGGTGGGGGATGCACAGAACGGCTGAAAATAGGCCAGCCTTCCTACATGACGTGAACTTTAGCAGACAGCATTAACAGCAACCTCAGACTTTTCATAGGTCATGCTGCTACCTGTAATGAAGTAATTTCTGAAAAAAGAAATCAGTACAAATAATCCATCAGATCTTGATAAGATTTCAAAGTGATGCAATGACTGACAACTCACTTTACATGTTCAGAAATATAATACTGAACAGTTCACAAGATGGAAACAAGTAATAATCTGTGACTACAATATCAGTGAGTAATATCAATTGGAATTGATCAAATACTACAAATACCTGTGTGTAACAATTCGTAGAGATATGAAATACACCAGTCACTGTGGCTCATTCATAGGTAAAGCAAGTGGCAGGATACTAGGAAAGTGCAATCAGTCTGCAAAGGGGATTGCTTATAAATGTATTTATTTATTTTATTTACTGCAATATATATTCCATAAATCCATTTTTGCGTGATAACACATGGATGTGGAATGAGTCAAAACATTTAATTCATTATCACATTTGTATCCATTAGGACAATAAACAAAGACTAAGAAAACAAACTGAAAAGAATAATAAAGTAACACAATCAGTTAATTCTAATTACACTCACAAACAGAGGTTAAGATACAATTTTCAGATCTTATCTAAACAATTTTTTAGAGAGTGAAAGTGACCATCTCCTTGACTTATAAATCACTGATTAATCTAATTAAAGCAGCAAGATATATTGAATCAGGAATACACAATAACACTTGGTAAATAATCTTAGCTGTCTCTGGTACAGAATTCTGCTAGAGAATAGAAAATTTTTTCAAGCAAAACCTCCTTTAGCTTACTTTTAAGTGGTACATTATTACCATGGAGGCCCTTAATAGTATTTGGAAGGGCATTGAAGATTTTTATGCATGTGTATTTTACACCTTTTTGCACCAGAGACAAATTTTTTTGGTCACAGTGTATGTCACATTTCCTTCTTGTGTTCTGATGATGGTATATTTCATTCGTTCCATACTGAGAAAGACTGTGAAGCATGAATGTCATGATTGAAAAGAGATTTTGTGAAGTAGATGTTAGTATTCCTCTTTGCTTAAAAAGTTTGTGACACGATCAGCGCCACTTCATTACTGTAAAGATTGTACTTGGAATTGGCATTTTTTAAATTATACACAGATCTCCAGTTTGTGGCTTGGAGATGTGATTTAAAATGTGGATAGTTTCATCATTAATTGTCGTAGCTATTTTCCAATTGGGCCACTATCATTTTCATAGATACATGCACTATTTTTAGTGAGTCTTTGTCCATCATGGTGAGAGAGACCATTCAGGGCTTGCCTGATAGTTGTATCACCTATTTTGGTCTGGTGTATAAATATGTTATCGATCAGTGTGCTTATACATGAAGTTATTATAGTAGGGAAGCTAACTACGGAAGCAAAATTATATGCACGCATCAGATTTTCTAGGTCTGGTCGGTCTTGGAAATTTGTTAGAAAGTTTACATTGAAGGCCCCAAGCACTATCACATCTCTATCTCTCACATCTCTTTTGTGTTTAAATAATTTTATTAGGAGAACATCTCACTTCTTCAAAAAGGGACTAAAGTTCCCTGAAGGTGCTCTGTACACTGTAACTGTTGATATATGGGAGTTATTTAAAGACAATTGTAGGGCACACACTTCCAAATGTTGTTCTAAACAATAATTCTACACATCAATTGGTCTACATGTGACAGTGTTTTAACATAAATGGTATCACTACCTCTTTCTTTTCACTGTCTACAAAGTAATGTTGCCAAGTAATAATTACCTATCACAAGTTTTTCTTTATCACAATTAATACAGTGCTCGCAGAAGCACAAACATAACCTATATCTCATGGCTTATGAATATCAATTATAAGTTTATTGATCTTACTGCTGAGGCCTCTAATTTTCTGGTGATAAATTGCCAGTTTTTGTTTAGCAGAGGAATTACATTGTTTTCTCTAAAAAAAGAAGTTTCAGTTGAAGGTCTGGGCAAGGCATTTTTCATTTCACTACTCATTTCTCCAATTTGGTTTGTTTCCACACACTGTGTAACATGCCATCACTCAGCTCCTTGTTTAGCAGAGGCAATTACATTGTTTTCTCTTAAAAAAGAAGTTTCACTTGAAGGTCTGGGAAAGGTATTTTTCATTTCACTACCCATTTCTCCAATTTGGTTTGTTTCCACACACTGTGTAACATGCCACCACTCAGCTCTAAGCATACAAGAAAATCTCACTAAATGCTCCCATAAGAAATAAACACTTATTCATACTGTTCAAAGGTTGTCAATCTACATAGACAATTAACAATATAATCACATACACAGCAGAATTATTTTACTTTACATTTTGTTTAGGTACTTTAGACATATTAGTTCTCAATACTGTTTGTAATATGATTTAATGTTTTCCACATGATGTTCGCCCTCATCTTTACCAGACTTTATTGCTTCCAACTCAACAGTATTTAGACATTCAATACCTATAATATGATATGGACCCTTGTAGACATGGTGGAACTTCTGTATGTCTTTGTTTACCTTTGTTGAGCGCACATGAGTCTTAATTAACACAAGATCTCCATCTCATAGCTGATGGGCCGCATTATTGTATCGTGCTTCTCCTTTCTCTGCTGAGCATTCCATGGCCAACTCTACCTCTTCATCCCATGTTCGATCTGTGGCTGGGGAAATAACCAAATCTCAGAAAATATACTTTCAGGTGGCTGGTTAAGGAGAATTTCTCATGGTGCAAATCCCGTCATGGTATCACGTATACTGTTGATTACTCCTTTGAAGTTCTCTAAACAATCCTTCCATTTACTGTGCTTGCAGTGATAATAAGCATGACACATGCAGTTCAATTCCTTTATAATTCTCTCTGCCAGATTGGATGCCAATCTATATTTCACTATTAAGACTTGTTCAACATTGTTCCTCTGTAGCATCTCCTTCCACTCTCTTGAAATAAACTGTGGATCATTGTCTGTCAGAATTTGCTTGGGTTTGCACACATTTACAAAGTAATGGTTCTCCAGGTTACTGGACATTACCTTACCTTTTTCTCTTCTTAGTGGGTAAAACTTCACATACTTTGAACACACCTCTAATATTACCATAAGTTGTGCGCAATTGCCATGAGATTTTGGCAGAGGACTGAGTAAATCAACAGCCACAATATCCTTGATGCCTTTTGGATTTATGGGATGCATAGATCCTTGACATCTGACAGTAGTTGTCTTTGTTGTCTGATGTACATGACATGTTCATACAATCTTGCAAATCGTGGTATTCATACCAAAAAATATATACTCCTTCTTGAGTTTCTCTAAGCACTTACCTGTGCCAAATTGGCATTACTGAAATGTGTGTACAACACCAGCTTTTTGACTGCATATTCTGGAATACACAACCTCCAGTCTTGTGATGACTCATCCACACGCTGATACCGAATATTTTGATGAACCAAGTAGTACCTTCTCAATTTTTCTTCCCCTGCACAGCCATAGTTCACCTTGACATTCTTCAGTGCAGGATCTTGATTTTGTTCCCTTCGAATGTTCTTTAGCAACTTAGTCACAAAGGATTCATATTGAATGCCTTTTATCAAATTAATGCTCAGTTCCAACACTTGCGGACTACTCACATTGATGTATTCAACACCCGGTGGCATCCTTGCTAGGAGAGTGCCCATCTAGTGAGGCATCTATGACATAGCTTGCTCTCAAGCAGGAAAGACAATGCCTTGTGGTCTGTTACAACCTTAGTAATTCTGCTTGCCAAATAGAATCTGAAATTGGTAAATCCCCATAGAATTGCAATTGCCTCTCTCTCTCTGTTATGGTGTATTATCTCTCCCATTTTGTCAGGGCCCGGCTTGCAAATGCAATGGTCTTAATGTTTTCAGGATCAGCCTCATTCACATGGTACAAATACACAACCAGTCCAAAATCTGAACTATCACAGGCCAGGTAAAATTCTTCATTCAAATCCAAGTGTGAAAGTAATTGTGAATCATATAGCTGTTGCAAAATCTCATCAAATGCCTGCCTGCAGCCTACAGAGTTAAAAAACATAATGAGGAGATAAAACAATAAAAAGAGGTGATAAAATGGTGATTGTTTAAAACTGATACATGGCAAAAAAGTGTGAAGGAAATATAAAAAAACAAAGAGGTCAGTGATGCTGATTAAAAACACTTAGGAAATAGACAGGCACAGTTAAGAAATACGGCAACGTCTGGTTTCTGTTTGCAGAACTTAAGGGGACACACAACACTGAACACTCACAGAAAACACTACACTATAGAGTATGATGGCATGTGGGTATGGGGGGGGGGGGGGGGAGGCCCAGACAGATAAGGGGGGGGGGGGGGGGAGGGAAGGGGGCTGGCCGATGGAGGGAGAGGGCACAGAAAAAGGGGGGAGCAGGATGGACACGAGAAAGGAGTGCGGAAGACCATGGACGGGAAAGAAAAAGGAGTCAAGGAGTGGGTAGGTAGAGAAAAAACAGGATGGAAGGGGTAAGGGGGGGGGGAGAGGGAGCCCGGGAAAAGGTCAGAAGGAGGGAGGGGGAAGTGAGAATCATAGTTGATAGGAAGGGATAAATGGAGGGAGAGAGGGCATCATCCGGGAGGGGGAGTTGATGGAAGCCACCTCGGGAAAGGAGATGAAGGGTGTAGAGGTGGAGGATAGGGGGCACACAATGGTGAATGCGCGGCAGCGGTCGGGGATTGGAGAGGAGAGGAGCAACCAGGGGATGGGGGGATCAAGTTGGTGGGAGGTGTAGAGGCTGCGGACATGTTCGACAAAAAGGAGCAGATGGGGGAAAGGAATCAGGTCCTAGAGGATCCGTGTGGGGGCAGGAGGGATATATGGAAGGTGAGGCAGAGTGCATGGGGCTTGAGGATCTGGAGGGACTTACAGAATTTGGGGCAGTGGAGGGGGGGGGAGGGGGGGGGGGCGATATCCAGGTGGGACTGGCATAACAGAGGATGGGATGGATTAAGGATTTGCAGGTGTGGAAGATGGTAGAAGTTTTCAACTTCCATGTCCTGCCATAGAGGAGTTTAAGGAGACGGAGGCAGTTGTGGGCTTTGCACTGGATAGAGCAAAGATGAGGGATCCAGGTGAGATGACGGTCAATGGTGAGTCCAAGGTAGGTGAGGGTGGGGGAGAGGCGGACTGGACGAGCGCAGATGGTAAGGGAAAAATCAAGTAGCCAGAAGGAGCGAGTGGTATGACCTACAATGATTGCCCGGGTCTTGGAAGGATTGATTTTGAGGAGCCACTGGTTACACCATGTGGCAAAAAGGTCAAGGTGATTCTGCAAAAGGCATTGGGACCGTTGAAGGGTAGGAGCGAGGGCAAGGAAGGCAGTGTCATCGGCATACTGCAGGAGATGGACCGGAGGGGGGAGTTGCATACTGCAGGAGATGGACCGGAGGGGGGAGTTGGGGCATATCTGCCGTGTACAGGTGGTAGGGGAGAGGACAGAGCCCTGGGGCACACCCGCGGAGAGGTAGAAGGTGTGGGAATTGGTATTGTGGATGGTAACGTAGGAGGGGCGGTGGGAGAGGAAGGAGGTAATCAGACAGACAAGGGTGATAGGAAGGGCATAGGTCTGGAGTGTAAACAAGAGACCAGGATGCCGCACATGGTCGTAGGCCTTTTCGAGGTCCAGGGAGACAAAAATGGCAGAGCAACAGACGGGAGTTAAGCTGGAGGGAGAGGAGATGAGTGAGGCATAGGAGTTGGTCTGGACAACTGTATTATCATACCTAATTTAACTAATGAATTGCACACAGTGCTATTGGGTGCATTGCTACATTTGTGAAAATATTACAGCGCTATCCATCACAAATTAATACAAATGTTCCAAATCAAACATTCCTATTTATTTATATACTATACAAATATTTAATAAAGATGGGGGTACATATTTTTTTAAAAAAATGCAGTTTCTATCAATTTTACCTATGGCAGCGCCATCTAGTGAGCCATCCGTAGCACCATCTGTGTTCCCCCATCATGCTCAAACAGATTTGTTCTTCTTATTTTTTCGTTTGATGCTAATTTCGTGACATATTTGGTCCGGTCACTATCAATGGATAACCCTGTATATGCTATGGTTTGTATAGTGAGCAGCATGCATTGGAGAAATGGTATTATTAATGTTATCATCAACCATTGTGTACACTTCTCCATTGTTGCATCTGCATTCAACCTGCTTGGTGGCCTTTAGTTTATTACGTTCACTTTCAGTATTTCTCAGCCTATCAGCTAGCTTTCTGTTCCCCTCAACTGATCCATGCACTGTTTCTTGCAGTGAGTTAATAGTTTCAAAGAGTTTGGATTTGTCAGGGTGCACACCACATGTCACACACTTACATTTTGTATTGTTTGGCTTTTCGCTGTATTTTTTTTTCTTTGTGTGTGTGTGTGTGTGTGTGGGTGGGTGGGTGGGTGTGTGTGTGTGTGTGTGTGTGTGTGTGTATAGCACAAGACTTGGAACTTCGTGGAGCACTGCTGTTGTATTTCTTTTTACCCTTGACACCTGATAACTTATGAGAATTCTTAAAAACTGGAGGTACAACTTCATTTAATTATTTACTCATCTCATCCTGAAGACTACACTTGTGAGATCTGTCTTACAATATTCCTCCAGTGTGTGGGACCCATATGAAATAGAACTAACAGAGGATATACAGGGTGAGTCACTGACTATTGCCACTAAGAATAGCTCTGAAAGTATGATAGAAGTTGAAAAGTTTCTGGGACAAAAGTTGCATAGGACAACAGGGGCCATAATATGACGTTGTTTTTTTTTGCTAGATGGGGTCACATCAGAGATACAAAGGTCAACTTTGTTTTTTTAAATGGGATACTGCAGTTTGGTACTTATTTTCTGACAGTGGCTATTGAGATGAATTCAATGATGTGTTACAGTAAGGTCTTTGAAGATCAACGAATGTCACAAAGGTGACATGAACGTCCATTTACAGGAGATATTCGAAGTGATGACCATTGGTACCAATGCAGTGCTGCAATATTCTTATCATGGATTGAATGGTATTCCTTATCAGATTGGCACGTATCAAAGCACATGCTCAGACAATTTTCTCTCGCATATCTTCGGGTATAGTTGGAATGTTTTTATAAAGAATGTCTGTTAGGAAACCCCACAAGAAAAAATCCAAAGGCGTCAAGTCTGGCAAACGAGCTGGCCATGACATGTCTCTTCTGCATCCAATCCAATGATTTGGGAATTGTCTCTGCAACTCATTTCTAGCCATGAGCGAAAAATGCGTCCAACACCCATCATGTTGATACTGCATTCTGTTTGTTGTTCCTAAAGCTACTCCTTCCAATAACAGACCTAATGTTTCTTGTAGGAATGTGGCATACTTCCTACCATTAAGATTTCCTTCAATAAAATAGGGACCTATAATTCTCTCCTCCAGAATCCCACACCATACATTCAGCGACCATGGTTTTTGGTGTGCAACTTGTCGCAGCCAACATGGTTTTTCAGTTGCCCTATAATGCATATTATGCAAATTAACATTTCCATGGTTTGTGAATGTAGCCTCATCAGTAAATGAAATCAAATTAATAAATATGTCTTCCCTCTGAATCTGAAGTTGAGCTGGTCAGCAGAATTCAATATGATGCATACAATCTGTACTAGTTAATTTTTGGTGGAGACTGATATGGTAAGGATGATATTTATGGTGAGGTAGAACATGAGCAACACTACTCTGGCCCATGCCAGATTCACTTGTGATTTGACATGAACTAACACAAGGATCTTGAACCATAGTGGCAAGAGTACCAATTTCTGTTTCCTTGTTAGTAACTTTCCTTTGCCAGATATGTTTTCAGTGCGTTAAAGATCCAGTTGTTCTCAGCTTATCATACACATACTTAAATGTACAATGTGTAGGATATCTTCCAGCGTATAAGCCACTAGCTCTCATTTAATTTTCTTTGCATTCTCCATAAATGAGAAGCGTATTGACTTGTCCTTCCAAGGAATGCATAATTTACATTTGCTTGATTCAACGATACTAGTCTTACCATTTCTATGTGTTGTACTATGAAACCGTTGAATGGTGTTTACATGTCAATGTTGCATTAGATGCATGTGCCGTATTCGGCGAATATTTACTATTTGCATGATATATAAGAGAGAAGTGTCAGAGCATGTGCTTTGATAAGTGCTGAAATGATAAGAAATACCACTCAATCCATGATAAGAAGATTGCAGCACTGCATTGATATCAATTGTCATCACTTTGAACACCTTTTGTAAATGGATGTCCATGTCACTTTTGTGACCTTCGTTGACCTTCAAAGACCTTAATGTTAACGCCATTGGACTCATCTCGGTAGTCACTGTCAGAAAATAAGTACCAAACTATAGCATTACATTTAAAAAGAACAAAGTTGACCTTCATATCTTTGACGCAACCCCCCCTAGCAACAAAAAAACCAATGTCATATTATAGCCCCTGTTGTCCCATGTAACTTTTGTCCCACAAACTTTTCAGCTACTACCATACTTTTGGAGTTATTCTAGGTGGTAATAGTTAGTGACTCACCCTGTAGAACATATACAAACAAAGGCAGCATTAATGGTTACTGGTTTGTTTGACCAATAGCGGATTGCATTGAGGTGCTGAAAAAACTGGTCTGGCAGTTGCTTGAAGATAGATTACTGGTTTGTTTGACCAATAGAAGATTGCATTGAGGTGCTGAAAAAACTGGTCTGGCAGTTGCTTGAAGATAGATGCAGCTATTCTGATAAAGCCTACTTACGAGGCATCTCTGGAAAGTAAGTACCATTTTGAAAAAAGACTGACAAAAACCTCCTTTTTTCAAATGAAAATGTATTTTTACGAGAAAGAGCATTTCTTAAGCTAATTTTCTACATAGTTGCCATCATTTTTCAGACACTTTTCATACAGGAAACCAAATTTTCTACACCCTCTTCATAGAAAGATACTTCCAGTCACCCATTGTCATCAGTGCTAAAGTATCTTCCTCCAAAATCATTTTTCAAGTTCATGAACTACTGGTAGTCACAAGGTATGAGACTGGGGCTGTACAGCAGGTGATCTAACTGCTCCCAACGAATTTGATGAATAAGGTTCTGAGCGACACCAGTAGAATGGGGATATGCACTGTCATGAAGCATAAAAATGATGATAAAACAATTGAATTTTGAGTTATGAATGTAATTCAAATTAATGGTCATACAAACAAAGAGCAGTTTTATCAACATTGATTCAAGTGTCTGTGTCATTTCTGATATGTAGTGCTCCTAGCAATTTCAGTCTTTTATAAGTGCACAAGACCAGGAAGTTAATTTCATAGACAATAAAGATAAATATTATAAATTCATTTTACTATATTTTGACAGCTGAGTATAAAATGACAGTTACTGAAATTCACAGTGTGACCTGCAAAAGATATAATGATTGTAATGCATTTTATATACATAAGTGGCAACTACAAATGTTTGTGCACAGAAAAATTCAATGCAGTTTGTAACGTCTACGCTCGGGCGTACGTTAACTCTTTAAAGCCTGTACTATGGTAAGTTGATGGGCTTCACCTGATAAGAAAGGATTTTAGTAAATATGTTGACCGCGTGTACCTGAATGGAGGCAAAATCAGACTTACACCCACTCAGTAACAACAATGATACGTCAAGCAAGTCTAAAGTGCAACTACACATTAGGACGGGCAAGAAACATACACAGCAGATGCTACCAATTGTTAATAATATGGTCGCCAGCCTGATTAGGCATTAAGTGAGTTTTTTTCTTGTACAAGTGGATGTACGTACAAGCATAACAACATGTAGTAATACTGCATTATATGGTAAATTTTAGAACCAGAAAAATCTACTGAACTAATATTTTCCCTTTCTGTACTAATTTGGACAAGCTATAAATACACAACATTACACTATAATGATTACTACAAACTGCGTTTCATCTATTGATCCGACTGAAATTGGGCATAGGTTACCCTAGAAATAGCACTTTTGAAACACACATACAATGTCAATTTTAAGAAGGGTAAAACACTGATAAATTTAGGTTTTGTATTGACTTTAACTTTGCTGGTCAAATCAGTTCAGTACACTTCAGAATTTAAATGAATAGAAAAGAAAAGGGGGGTGGGGACCCTGAAACTGTAATTGTCACTGTATTGAAATTCTTTGGCTATTGAACTCATTAAGCACTCAAGGTTTCCAATATATGAATTACTACTCTTTTTGTCTTATTTCTTGCTTATTTAACTACCATTATTTTTGTCTCAAATTAATTATACTTCATTACTAAACCAATTTCAACATTATCTTCCAACTTTGTCAGACCTATGTTCTTTACTTATATATTCATTAACAATAAAGTTCCTTAAACATCATTCTAGCATAGATAGGTCTGCAGGTGATTCTTATTAACATAAACTTTAAATCTTCATTTCGGGACACTCAGATTGCACAACATGTGGAAAGGACCCTGTCTAGGTTAGTGATGAGGATAATTAAATGATAGGACAATTCTGGTAAAAGTTAAGTTGTTATTGAACAGTCAGGAACAAAAGTAACACTGGTCCACACGAATACAGTACTAAATGTTTCAACCTGTTTGTGCCGATGCGGCGGTTGGTGGGCGGCGAGATGGTGAGGCGCACAGCACACATACAATCACAGCTATAGCTCTTGATGTATCGGCACTTTGCTTCTTCTTAGCGTCGCAATCCTTTTCCATTTAGTGCCTATGGAATATAGCCATGCTGTATAGTCATCGGAAACAGCACATCCGAGGCTCAATGAAATCACGTTTTCCAGGAGAGCCTCCTCGATCCAGAGCGTGTTTCTCAGACCGATGCCCAACTCCGACTATATCTGCTGAGCCCGTTATGCCATGCAGCGCCCGTGTGCATTTTCCCGCGCTCACCTGCCATCCACCTTTTACCGCTCCCCTACAGACAGTGCATTCACCAAAGGTTTTGCATTCCACATATCCTAATACATTGCCTACGTATGGACCAGGCGCACAATTACAATTTTAAACATGTTACAATAGATTCAACATGGGTTACACTTCAATTCTGTTATAGCATTGCTTGAAATTTGACATAAATATTAATATTCACATCGAAAGTTGCTTACAGTTTCTTTAACATAATGACACGAAAAGAAAAAGAAATGAAATCAAAACATTGCTTACACTAATTTATCGAAAATCAGAAGAAAAAATTATTATATGTACAGTTGTTACAAGTTGTAGAGACAGGTATACATACAGTGTGACAATTATTGAACGATATGAAATGAAATCATGATAGCTTCTGAACGGTTTGCGTTAGGACATTCAAATTGCATGGTTGGTTGTGGAGCATGATGGGAATTTGTTTGCGTATGCATGGTTTGGTTTAGCAATGAAGCCCACTTTCATTTGGATGGATTTGTCAACAAGTAAATTTGATGCATTTGGGGGAGTGAGAATCTGCATTTCACAGTCTACAACAAGAAGTCTCTTCACTCTCAATGGCTGACTGTGTGCAGTGTCCAGTCATGGAATAATCGGTGCAATATTCTTTGATGGCACAGTGACTACCGAATGGTATGTGAAGCTTTTGGTACACGATTTCATCCTTATTATCCAAAGTGACCCTGATTTCAAAAAGATGTGGTTCATGCAAGACAGAGCTTGATCCCATCGAAACAGGAAAGTGTTTGATCTGCTGGAGGAGCACTCTGGCTCTGGTGTACCCATAGGCCAATGGAATGTGCCTCAACTGGCCTCCATATTCCCCAGATCTGAACAAGTGTGACTCCTTTTTTTGGGCTATGTTAAAGACAAGGTGTACAACAATAACCCCAAAAATATTGCTGAGTTGAAAACAGCCATTCAGGACATCAATGGCAGGAGTGATGTTCCGACACTTCAGCAGCTCATGCAGAATTTTGCTATTTGTCTATGTCACATCATTGCCAATAACGGCAGCCATATCAAACATGTCATAATCCAAATCTGAATATCTATAGTGACATTTACATGTTGAATAAAGTGTGAGCATGCTGTAGTTTGTAACTAATTTGAATTTTTTTCTTTTTTTTCCATAAAGTTCAATAATTGTCACCCTGTATTTGAGTCAAGCTCACAGAGAAACAGTTTAGTGTCTCACAACTAGACATGATGTGAGTATCCAAAATAAATACCGTTTCAGCATTATAACCTGTACTGGAAAAATTAATTCAGAAGACTACTCTATTATAGTAAATGAATAATCAATTTGCTATCAATACCAATCACAAAATTCAAGTTATTACTGTATTGAAAAGATACTGCCAAGATTTTATATAGGGTAGTATTAAATGAAATAACCACAGAATTTTACAATGCAATTATTATTTTACAAAATGCAGATATTAAATAAAAATTTTTTTCAAAACACAGTTAAAAGTAAACAAGTCTGGTGTACCTGAATCCATTCACTCTCTTGAAAATGAGTATTCTCAAAATTTTGTAATAAGTATGCCCAAAATTTTATATATCTTACCCAAGTTTTTGACATTGGTGTCTTACAATTCATTGGTAATGAAAAGTTTCCCATCACCTCTCAATTTTCCAAGATACAATTTTCTACAAATAAATTTTCAAACACAAAATTTGTTCAAATTTATGTAAGGCTTTAACTCAGTGATATTACATAATCCAAATAGCTTTCTAGATTTTTGGTATATTAACTATTAACCTGTTGGCACTGGTGTGTGTGTGTGTGTGTGTGTGTGTGTGTGTGTGTGTGTGTGTGTGTGTGTGTATGTGTTTTAATTTCAGAGGGACATATAAAGATATCATAAAACTTCTTTAACTCTGATGCCATAAGTTTGGATTTCTCCTGTGTTTTTCCCAACACCAAATCTCCTTCCCTATACTCTGTTATTCTTTCTTTTCCATCATGTCTCCTCTTCCTTAACTCAACCTGTTTTTTCTCCCTGGTCTCCCTAACTGTTTCTTCTCTTTCCTGTGCTGTGGTGGCTTTACAGACTGAAAACTGTACACTTTTAGGTATAAGATTAGCTGACTTTGTGTTAAACATAATTTTAGATGGAGACAAACTGGTAGATGAATACTGTAAGCTATTCATTATGTCTTCAAAACTATTAATATATTCAATCCAGGCGGCATGATTCTTATTACAGTACATTCTACAAAGTCTTCATATTTCTTGCATGTACCTTGCTGTTGGATTTGAGGAAGGGTAGTAAACTGAATCAGAATAGGTTTTATTTTTTCTTGACCAACAGATGCTTTCCATGCTTTGGAAGTGAACTGAGATCCAGTATCTGAAAGGACTGTTCTAGGAACACCAACATTCAAGAAATAATTACCTGTAATTCTGAAAATGATTTGTTTGCTTAAAGCCTTTCTAAGTGGGTATGCTTCTATGAATTTTGGAAATATGTCAATTACAAATACATAGTAATTTCCCCCTTTGGTTTCTGGTAGAGTCCCACAGTAGTCACAAGCTACCAAGTCTGTATGTTTGGAAAAATATTTTGCTTTACTCCTCTGCACATTTCATCAGTTACCTTAACGCCTTGACATCTTTCACAAGTGGCAGGTTTCTTTTTTACCTTCCTACCAATGTTGCAGAAGTAAGTGCTCTCTTACATCTTTTGGATGTGCTTAGTTGAGTCACAATGAGCAACTCTCATGTACCTATTTTACTAAAGTTTCAATTTGTTGTTCAGACTAGCATATTTTCCAGTTACCTATGGACTAGGTCTTCTAAACAAAATCCCATTATGTACCTTGTAATATAGTCAAATTTTTTCTTTCCCCTTTTTACTTACAAAGCTCTTGACCAGTTTTCAGTTGTGATGATCTGGATACTTTCTAATTTCATTGAAAATTTTCAAAGCTTTCCTTTTTTCTTTTCCAACCTTTAAGTATGTAGTTTTGAATTCCTTTTCCTCTTCCTGATTGCTATTTTGTGAGTTGTTCCCAGTGGTAACCTACAAGGGGCAGCCACTGGAACTATATTCTCCTTTAATGTGTCAATGTGTGTGATCTCATAATTAAATTTTTACAAGAATGTGGCTCATCTGATAACTGTATTCTGGTATAATTTACACTCCTGTAAATAACTAAGTGCCTTGTGGTCATAATGGATAATTACTTTGTGACCTAAGAGGTAACTTATAAATTTACCGAAAGCCCAGTGTACGGCCAGCAATTCCTGCTCAATTACAATGTACATTTTCTCACACCTTTGTAACACCCCGCTCGCAAAAACAGTAGATCTGTGTTCAAGTCTTCCTCCAATTTCCCTCTTCTGAAACAGATGAGCACCCAAATCAGTACTGCTACTGTCTATCATAATACAAAATGGGAGAGCCATGTATGATTCATACAGCATTCGACTCAAACAGGGCCGAATTTTTGTTTCATCAGATGCATCCTGATACACCTTACTAACCCCAAATTGCATTTTTTATCAATAAATTGCACAGACATGAGGTAGTTGAAGCATTGTTACAAATAAACTTTTCTATAAAAGCCTACTAACCTGTAGAAAGATTTCAGTTGCTTGTTGTTACTTGTTGCTGAAAATATTGCAGTTGCTTTGATTTTGTACTTATCTAGTGAAATTCCCTTTTCCAAAATGATGCATCTTGAAATTTTTAACTTCTTTACCACAAATTTACATTTTTCCAATTTTAATGTTATTCTCCCCCTCCTTTAACCTCAAGCAAACTTCCCTTAATAATTCAAAACATTCTTCCCAAGTCTTTCCAGTTACCATATTTACTCTAATCTAAGCCACACTTTTTTCCGGTTTTTGTAATCCAAAAAACCACCTGTGGCTTAGAATCGTGTGCAAAGTAAGCAGAAGTTCTGAAAAATGTTGCTAGGTGCCCACCACAATTAACTTCTGCCGTCAAGTATATGTAGCGCTACACAGGGATGCTTTGCAGGCACAAAGATAAATACTGGCACCAAACCCTCTGCGTCAGCAAATAAATTAAAAGAAAAGGTAGAAGAATGTAAACATTATGCTGTGTATTCTTTCGTGTTTGCTGCTATCTCTTTTAAATCCTGTCTGCCTAATAAACTACAAAACAAGAGTGAGACAACAGCAAACGCAGAAGAATATACATATCATGTCATGTTTATATTCGTATTATTCTTATGCTGAATAGTGATATAGTCAGAAATGAAGCATGGCAACTGACCAGATTTTTAAATTTAAGATGACTCTAATTTCAGTGCAGAATGTAATGTACTAAAGAGGCGACTGCAAAGATTTTCAAATGGAGAAAAATGTTCGCTAAACTCTCGTTCAGAACATCTTCTATCATACGCAGTCTATTATTTGGTTCTTGTTGATCATTATCAAAGAAAGCAGCAGTGTAAGTAACAACAAATAGCAGTCGCTTGATTTTGTTTCACTTATGAGAACATTCCTGTCTTTTTTTTATTGTAAGCGGTGGTAGCGCGCACAAAAGCGAACCATGCCACGAGCAGCTACAGGTCGTAAACACTCTTTATCAGAATGCGACAAATAATGAATGACACAATACAATAATGCATTTTCAGCTTAAAGTGACGTAAACACCTATAACAAACAGAACGGCACTTATCAGATCAAAGCAAAATAAGCAATCGATTCAAACCAGACAAAGCACGTGAAAAAGGTAGGGTACCCGTACAAATAAGGACAGAGCACCTGACACATAGCAATGGCTACTTGGTAAATCTTAACTGTTAAGCTTACGACTCGAACCAAACTACTGTAGCTGTATCTTCAGCCATTCGACCTAAATTGTGTCTCATGTTACAATGGAGCAACTTTGTTTCGATTTGGAGGTGCAGCCTAAAACTTTTCTCTCACCTTGAATTTTGAGTCTCAAATTTCAGGTGCAGCTTAGATACGTGAAATTTTTTTTCCCCTTGATTTCGAGTATCATTTTTCACGTGCAGCTTAGATTCGAGTGCAGCTTATATTCGAGTGCAGCTTAGATTCGAGTGCAGCTTAGATTCGAGTAAATACGGTACTAGAATATCTATAACATAAACAGTTATTTGAGATAAAACTTCATATCCCAAACCAAAATTCAATGCCCTAAAAAACCTTTTTATGGAAACACTTAATCTGTGTGGAATAACATAATATTGATAGCTCTCACCTTCATGTAGGAAAGCAGTGTACCTTTGTGAGTCAGGGTCAAGTGATATTTGATGGAAGCCAGAAGTCAAGTCCAACGTGGTCATGTACTTTACACATTCAGATTTATGTAAGAGCTCATCAATATTATCTGGATAATCATTCTCTCTCTTTAAAAGCTTATTTAAATGTCTAGAATAAAGCATCAGCCTAACATCCCCATTTTCTTTTGAAACTACTACTAACAAATGGTTATATTGACTACTAAACAATGGAAAATCCAGGATGCTGCTCACCATATATAGGAAACATTGAACTGCATGTAAGCACAACAAAAATACTGCTATACATTTGAGTTTTCAGCCAAAAATTCTTCTTCTAAAGTAGAAAACGCACATTCATTTGCACAAACAGAACTCATACACATGAGCACGGTCTCTGGCCGCTGTGGGTGGACTGCATACAGCAACTCCACTTGATAGGAGAATAAATCTCTAGGGTGTATGGAGCAGGCTGCGGCAGGGAGAGGGGAGGGCTAAAGGGCAGGGGCATGTGAAGGTGCAGTGCTGCTTGTGGGAGCATGCAGGAACTTGAGTGGGGGTGGGGGGGGGGGGGGGGGGAGGCAAGGTAGGGTTGCAAGATGGAGTCTGGAGTCTGGTGGTTGGGAAGGGGGGAGAGGAGGAGAAAAGCTAGTGAGTGCATTGGTGTTCATAGAAGGTTGTACAGTGCCAGAGTGGGAGCACGGAAATGGATATGTGGGTGAAGGACAGGGACTAATGAAGGAGGGGACTGGGGGGGGGGGGGGGGGGTTAATGAGAACATAGAATATATTGCACAGAGGGTTCCCACTTGTGCAATTCAAAAAAACTAGTGTTGGTAGGAAGGATCCAGATGGCTTAAGTTATTAAGCAGTCATTGAAGCAAAGCTTCTTGTGTTGGGCAGCATGTTCAGTAACATGGTCCAGTTGTCTTTTGGCCACAAGTTCCTTGGTGACCATTCATCCTGATAGACACTTTGTTGGTTTGCATGCCCATGTACAAAGCAGCACAGTGGTTGCAGCTTAGTTTGTAGACCACATGACTGCATCCACAGGCAGCCTGCCTTTGATGGAAATGACAATGTCTGTAACCGGACTGGAGTAGGTGGTGGTGATGGGAGGATTTATGGAAGAAGTCTTGGATAGGAACTGTGATTGTTGTGTACAGATGCGAGCTGAGTTGTTGACCCTTTGCTCACAGCTCCAGGCTGCTTTGGCTTCCGTCACACAGCTTGAGGCTGCTGCCAAGGGGCGTCGACCACGTCCCAAGTGTCCTTCGATCGGTCCACTGCTGTGGCCACCCCAGGTAATGCCTGCACTGAGGTTGACCCCTAACCCGTGTTCGAGTGGGAGATCATTCCAAAGTCTGGCAGGCAGCGAAAAACTTTCCAAGGGGCCAATCGTAGGGCCTCTATGGTTTTTTTGACAAACAGGTTTCGGGCGTTATCTGCTGCTGACCATGTCTCTGAGCTGGATGCAGTCGTCCATACTGATCCAGGGGAAGCTTCTCGGCCCACAAGGTCTTGGCATTCACAGAGGGTGGGTTTGCTGGTAGTTGGGAGCTCCAATGCTAGGCGCGTAATGGGGCCCCTTAGGAACATGGCTGCCAAGGAGGGGAAGGAAGCCAGTATGCACTCTGTGTGCATTACGGGGAGAGTCATTCTGGGTGTGGAAAGGGTGCTTCTGGATGCCATGAAGAGTACAGGGTGCAGCCAACTGCAGGTGGTGGCTCAAGTCAGTACCAATGACATGTGTTGCTTTGGATCAGAGCAGATTCTGTCTGGTTTCGGGTGGCTAGTGTAAATGGTAAAGACTGCTAGTCTTGCTTCCGAGATTAAGGTGGAGCTCACCATCTGCAGCATTGTTGATAGAACCGATTGTGGTCCTTTGATGCAGAGATGAATGGAAGGTCTGAATCAGAGGCTCAGGCCGTTCTGTAACTGTGTAGGCTGTAGATTCCTTGACTTGCGCCCTCGGGTGGTGGGTTTCTGGGTTCCGTTTAATAGGTCAGGAGTCCACTACACACTGGAGGTGGCTACATGTGTAGCAGGGGCTGTGTGGAAAGGACTGGGCGGTTTTTTAGGTTAGAGGGTCTCAGGGAACCACAGAAGGGACATCCATCTAAAAGTGGGCAGGTAAAACACAGTAAGGTAGCTGTAGAAATGATTGATATTGTAATTGTAAATTGTCATAGCTGTGTTGGGAAAGAACCAGAGCTCCAAGCCCTAATAGAAAGCACTGAAGCTCAAATAGTTGTAGATACAGAGAGCTGGCTAAAGTCGGAAATAAGTTCAGCCGAAATTTTTTCAAACGATCTAACATTGTTCAGAAAGGATAGATTAAATACTGTTGGTGGTGAAGTATTTATTGCTGTCAGACGTATTTTGCCTTGTAGCGAAATTTAAGTAGATAGTTACTTGAGAATCGGACTAAACTATTTATTGGATCATTTTACCGACCCCCCAACTTAGAAGATATTGTTGCTGAACAGTTCAAAGAAAACTTGAGTCTCATTTCCAGTAAGTACCCCGCTCATACAATTATAGTCGGTGGTGATTTTAATCTACCCTCGATATGCTGGAAAAATTATACGTTTAAAGCTGGTGGCAAGCATAAAACATCACCCGAAATTGTACTGAATGCTTTCTCAGAAAATTATTTTGAACAATTAGTTCATGAGCCCACTCGAAACGTAAATGGTTGCAAAAGCATACTTGACCTTTTAGCAGCAAATAATTCTGGACAAATAATGAGCATTGTGACGAATACGGGTATTAGCGGCAACAAGGCAGTTGCTGCTAGGCAGAATACCGTAACACCTACAACCATGAAAAAGAACCGCAAAGTATATCTATTTAAAAAAACTGATAAAAATGCTCTTAACGCCTTTTCAATAGACAGTCTTCACTCCTTCTGATCCGATCATGTAAGAGTAGAAAAGTTGTGGAATGTTTTAAGAGAGATAGTATCGATAGCAATTGAGAGATATATACCACATAAATTAATAAGTGATGGTACTGATCCCCCATGGTACACAAAATGGGTCAGATCATTGTTGCAGAAGCAGCGAAAAAAGCATGCCAAATTTAAAAGAACACAAAATCCCCAAGATTGCCAATGTTTTACAGAAGTTCAAAATATGGTGCGTACTTCAATTCGAGATGCTTTTAATAAATTCCACAATGAAATTCTGTCTCAAAATCTGGCAGAAAACCCAAGGAGATTCAGGTCATACATAAAGCACACCAGTGGCAAGACACAGTCAATACCTTCACTGCGTGATAACAACGGTGAAGTCACTCATGATAGTGCCACTAAAGCAGAGTTATTAAACACAGTTTCCGAAACTCCTTCACCAAAGAAGGCGAAGTAAATATTCCTTAATTCCAATCAAGAACAACTGCCAAGATGAGAAACATAGAAGTAGATTTCCTTGGAATAACAAAGCAGCTTAAATCACTTAATAAAGGCAAGGCCTCCAGTCCAGATCATATACCAGTCAGATTCCTCTCAGACTGTGCTGATAAAATAGCTCACAGAAAGATCCATACCTAAAGACTGGAAAATTGCTCAAGTCACACCAATACCCAAAAAGGGAAGTATGAGTAATCCTCTGAATTACAGGCCTATATCACTAACGTCAATTTGCAGTAGGGTTTTGGAACATATACTGTATTCGAACATTGTGAAGTACCTCAGAGAAAATGATTTATTGAGACATAGTCAGCATGGTTTCAGAAAATATTGTTCTTGTGAAACACAACTAGCTCTTTATACTCATGAAGTAATAAGTGCTATCAACAGGGGATGTCTAATTGATTCCATATTTTTAGATTTCCAGAAGGCTTTTGACACCGTTCCTCACAAGCGTTTTCTAACCAAACTGCATGCCTACAGAGTATTGTCTCAGTTGTACGACTGGATTCGTAATTTTCTGTCAGAAAGGTCACAGTTCATAGTAATAGATGGAAAGTCATCGAGTAAAACAGAAGTAATATCCAGCGTTCCCCAAGGGAGTGTTATAGGCCCTCTACTGTTCCTGATCTATATTAATGACATAGGAGACAATCTCAGTAGCCATCTCAGATTGTTTGCAGATGATACTGTCATTTACCGTCTTGGAAAGTCATCAGATGATCAAAACGACTTGCAAAATGATTTAGATAAGATATCTGTATGGTGCAAAAAGTGGCAATTGACCCTGAATAAGGAAAAATGTGAAGTTATTCACATGAGTACGAAAAGAAAGCAGCTAAATTTCGATTATGCGATAAGTCACACAAATCTGAAGGCTATAAATTCAACTAAATACTTAGGGATTAGAATTACAAATAACCTAAATTGGAACGATCGCATAGATAATATTGTGGGTAGAGCAAACCAAAGACTGAGATTCATTGGCAGAACACTTAGAAGGTGCAACAGGTCTACTAAAGAGACTGCTTACACCACACTTGTCCACCCTTTTCTGGAGTATTGCTGTGCGGTGTGGGATCCGCTTCATGTGGGACTGACGGATGACATCGAAAAAGTACAAAGAAGGGCAGCTCGTTTTGTATTATCGCGAAAACATTCTGTTGGCACCCACCTATATAGGGAGCAATGATCATCATGATGAAATATGAGAAATCAGGGCTCACACAGAAAAATTTAAGTGCTCGGTTTTCCCATGTGCCATTCAAGAGTGGAATGGTAGAGAGACAGCTTGAAGGTGGTTCGTTGATCCCTCTGCCAGGCACTGTATTGTGAATAGCAGAATAATCACGTAGATGTACTAAGTGTGTTGCAGAATGAGATACATGTTATGAGTGACAGACTATCTGTTTGTTCTTTGGAGGAGTAGCTCTTACTTCATGATATTTGTTGATAGATATAGTTCTGTAATGAGAAATAAGTTTGCTGTGATCTAATACTCTCTGTTATTACTATATTTTCACAACACAACATTTTTTTTTTTTTTGAAAAAAAAAGAAAGAAAGAAAAACGATGGAACTATGAAGATGAACTGGATGACAAGAAAAGGCACTTATTTCTCCTACAGCACAGATAAGCAAAATCACAATCTTAATATTCTCGGAGTACTCTGCAGGCTCTATGGCAGTAATAAGTTGATTTGATGCTTAGGATAGAATACCGCTTGCCATTTGTGCTTCCATCACTTTTTAAATCAAACCATTGTTTCTTCATAATGATAATACATGCTATTCAGAAATGCTAGCCAGCTGTTGTGGCCGAGCAGTTCTAGGCACTTCAGTCCGCAACTGTGCTGCTACTAAAGTCGCAGGTTTGAATCCTGCCTCGGGCATGGATGTGTGTGATCTCCTTAGGTTAGTGAGATTTAAGTAGTTCTAAGTCTAGGTGACTGATGACCTCAGATGTTAAGTCCCATAGTGCTCAGAGCCATTTGAACCATTTTGAACCAGAAATGCTACTGCGAATGTCTTATGAGTAGAGCTGCAGTCGGGTGGTTGTTCGGTGTACTACTCAAATTAGCAACATTCAGATATTGGTAATTCAGGAACACCTGATCATGAGCTAATACAGCTGTACATTTCTAAATAACATGACAGACTGGATATAGCAGACAATTCAGAAGCATAGTTACACAGGCTAATGAAGATAAGTATGAGAGAAAGAGCAAACATTATGTGCTTCATCATGGAAGTTGAAAAGTTACCAGACATTGTGCAACTCCTGGATTATAAATACTGTAAAGAGAGACTACAAGATGTTTTGGACCAACTGACCAAACTGGATGAGGGGAAGCATGACCTGTTAGATGGTTCAAATGGCTCTGAGCACTATGGGACTCAACTGCTGTGGTCATAAGTCCCCTAGAACTTAGAACTACTTAAACCTAACTAACCTAAGGACATCACACACATCCATGCCCGAGGCAGGATTCGAACCTGCGACCGCAGCAGTCGTGCGGTTCCAGACTGTAGCGCCTTTAACCGCTCGGCCACTCCGGCTGGCTTGACCTGTTAGACAGTGTCACTGCAACTAATTACAAAATCTTATCAACTTTATAGCACTCATATTTCTCCTCTTTGTTTATTCATGTACAAAAATAGCTTTAAGTAATTATAAACAGTACTACCAAATCTGATAAATGTGTGATATTTAGAAAGTTGATGTTTGTTTTCTGTACAGGAAGTTCATGTCTCAAATAGAAACTGGAAAAGTATAGATTTCTTCATAAATCGGTGAGCAAGTTGAGGAGCCTGTAATGCCTATCCCATAGATATGGCTGAAGATGCATCCTTATCATTGATGTTAAATATCATCTGCTGCACATCCAATCTCCCTGCACTTTGTGGCATGGGGTGTGGGTAACTGTTTGCACACTATAAATTTTGGTGGCCTCCCTTCCATTGTGTTTGTTTCTTCTAATTCATCTTTTGGCACATTCCGTGCCCATCCTTCAAGTCGAGAAATGTGTTATAATGCACTGACATTATGGTTAAGTAAGTATCCATTGTTGGCAGCATCATTTTCATGTAGGTAAACATACTCATTTTGTTGGAGGTCTTGATCTGATGTAATCCAGAGAAAATTCTATACTTATTCAGTTCAGTCACATTCTGCATTGTGAAAGTAAGATGAATGTTCTTGTCTAACTATATTGCTGGAGTGTTGAGAAATGATTGTACATTTAATGAGTCAGATATGATCGAGATCTTGTTCAGTAGGAGTGGCTTCATGAACTGAGAGCTTACACGTAGCCACTGCCTCTGCAATAATCACTGTCATGCTCTGAGGGAGGGTGTATGACCATTCTGCTTGGAGATTAGGGCAAAAGAAAGCACTAACCACATACGGGCGATCAATTACTATTGACCCATCAGTGAATATTTTAATCACATTTGGCCACTGCAGATACTTGTTTGTTGTGAATATGCTGCTAATTTTTGACATTTCACTTTTGGGGAACAGATGGATGCAACACTAATGGATAACTGGTAAAAAGGTCTTTCAATGTGCTTCTTACTTTCATGACTGGATACTAAGAAAGTGTTCATGTTATGCAATGGCTATTATTTTGCAACATCTTCTTGTTTCAAGAGAGAAATGGTAATTAAAAAAAACCTATACCTCAGCTAGTCTCTGAACAATGGAAGGATCCAGAGTTTGAATTCCCTGTAATATAAATTTATCCACCAGGAAATGGCATCTTTATTGCTTCCAAAAGCATAGCATTGATCTGTGTAGAAAACATCTCTCTGGTAGAGATTCTAACATGATTATACAATACCATATTTTGTCTACTTGGTCAAAAGCTAACCATGTGCCACTGTGATAAATGACTCACAATAATCTAGTTGAATTCGTGTTGTGTTGGCAGAAGAGCCAACACCGTGTTACTAGTGGGGGCCGAAATGCACGCGTTTTAGCTCACGCAGGCTGGCGTGAGGAGGGAAGGACTCTACTGACATGAGGTCTGGAACATGACAAGGAATTAGAATTCAGAAGGTAGACATAATTAGTTTGATACTTAGCTTTAATCCATTAATGATGAACGTTGCTCTTGACGGTACATGATTCACAATATTGTCTGTACAGAATATATTCTTTAAGACTATGGCACCTTGGTAGGTCGTAGCAAATGAAGTAGCTGAAGGCTATGCTAAACTGTCGTCCCTGCAAATGAGATCGTATGTAGACAGTGAACCATTGCTAGCAAAGTCGGCTGTACAACTGGGACAAGTGCTAGGGAGTCTCTCTCGACTAGACTTGCCGTGTGGCGGCGCTCGGTCTACAATCACTGATAGTGGCGACATGCGGGTCCGACATATACTAACGGACCGCGGCGAATTTAAAGGCTACCACCTAGCAAGTGTGGTGTCTGGCAGTGACACCACATTCCTCCCTCGCAAATCGGCGGTCGGTTGTGGTATAAGGCCTCCGTCCGCCATGGGGATGACACCTTGTTGACATATGCGACAAGTTGGGGAGCCTAACAACAGGCGAGGCTATGCCACTCACACCCTCACACACTGCCATTCGGACCGCGGGGAGCTAGGGAACGCCTGAAAACCTACTCCAGGGTGCATGCCAACAGGTGGTGTATGTGCCCGTAGACAGACAGGATGGGCTGAAAGGTCGACCTCCATCAGGCTGGGGCACCTGACGGGCGAAGACGACATATGGTCCGGAGCGGGCGAGAGTTTGATGTCGGAGGACAACTGGTCCCAGGGAGTGATCAGCAGTGCGTGACCCAGGAGGGCACCCGGCGGCTGCAGCGACACGTCCACTGCGGGCATCGCCAGCGGGAGAACAGGCGGCGGCAGCAGCGCATCACCGTGGGGCAAAATGGTAGGCAGCGTCAGTAACACCTGGGGCTGAGGCGAGCCAGTAGATGGGTCCCCGGGGCGCTAACCAGACGGCACCGTCGCTGGAAGCAGACAGCGAGTGGCAGATCCTGTGCGACGACAGAGGCGCAGCTGATTGAGATGTCGGCGCACCTCACCAGAGGCCCCTGAAACCAGATACATAGCGCGTCCGAGACAGCGAACAATGCGCCCTTTGAGCCAACGCCGTGAACCTTGATAGTGGCGGTAATAGACAACATCGCCTGGGGCAAAAGCAGGTGTCTGCTGCTGCACAAGAACCTGATGCGACGGATGTAGCAAAGACATCAAGGTTTGATGATGGCGACTGTGGAGCAACTCAGCCGGCGAGCGACCATCTCGGGGCTGAGAGTGATACAAGGAAAAAAAGAGCAATAATCCGTCCTCCCGAGAATGCGACTCTTTCAACTTCAACATCTGTGACTTGAAAGTCCTGACCAGTCATTCAGCAGCACCATTTGACTGTGGTGAAAACGGCGCGGACATCAAATGTTGAATACCATTGGCCTTGCAGAATGACTGAAATTCTGTGGACATGAATTGTGGGTCATTGTCGGAAACAGTTGTCTGTGGAAGACCTTCAATGCAAAAGATAGCAGATAATGCTTGGATGGTGGCAGATGACGTCGTGGAAGACATCTGGTCAACAAAAGGATACTGAATGAATCTATCACAACCAACCATCGAGCATTCAAGAATGGACCAGCAAAATCGATGTGTAAGCGTTGCCAAGGGAAAGTGGCTCTTGGCCATGCAAAGAATTTCCATGGTGTTGCTGATTGTTGTTCGGCACACACCATGCAAGAAGAGCACATAGTCGTAATTGCGGCATCGATTCTGAACCAAGTACAGTGCTGACGAGCAAGTTGTTTCGTTCTCACTGTATCCCAATGTCCTTAGTGGAGAAGCTTTAAGACAGAGGACTGTAACGAACGTGGGACCACAACCCTGGACTGATCATTATCAGAACGCAACAGCAAAACACCACGTCGTACAAAAAGTCTCTCCTTGTGAGCAAAAAACCAGTGAACCAACAGGTCCCCGATCCGTGACTTTGACAAGGGCCATTGCGTAGCAACAAAATGCAGAATGGTAGCAAGGACAGGGTCGGCAGTTGTAGCTACATGCCGAAAATCAATTGGAAATGATTCGACCACGTCATCGGTTTCCGAATCAATGAACATGCAAGCAAGTTCGGAGGAATCGAATGCCCTATCCTCAGCAACAGGCAAACAGGACAACGCATCGGTGTTTCCGTGTTTAGCAGTGGACCGATACAAGATATCGTAGCAGTACTATGAGAGGAAAATAGACCAGCGAATGAATTTCTGTGCTGTACGTGGAGGTACAGGCTTGTTCGGACAAAAAAGCGACGTCAAAGGTTAGTGGTCTGTGATTATGGTAAAGGGACGACCATACAAGAAGTCATGAAGCTTTGTAACACCAAATCGAATACGAGAGCCAATGCTTCTTTCTCGATCTGTGAATTATTTCTTTGCGCAGACGAGAGCAATTTGGACGCAAAGGCAATAGGGTGATCGTGCAAGCCATCTTTGTGCGCAAGCACAGCACCAATCCCGAAATCCGATGCATCCACCATCAACAAAAGGGGCTTCCGGGGCTCGAATGGTGTAAGGAAAGTTTTGGAAAGCAACGCCGATTTCAACCGGCAAAAGGCACGTTCACATTCCGTCGTCCAGATGAATGGAACACCCTTACGGCATAAGCGATGAAGCGGAGCTGAAATGGAAGAGGCATGCGGCACATATCTGTGATAATAGTTGATTTTTCCCGGCACACTCTGGAGCTGCTTCAAATTCTGCAGCGAAGGCAAGTCTTGTATGGCACGGAGGTGCATGGGAATGGGATGTATGCCTTGGGCATTGAGTACATGTACCAGGTATGGCAAGTCACTAGCAAAAAGCACACATTTGTCCTTCCGTAAGCGAAGAGCATTGTGTCGCAAGACCTGAATAATGTTCTGAGATTGGCTAACTGTTCTTCTTCCATCTTTCCGGATATCACAATATCGTCCAGATAGTTTGCTGCAGTAGGGACTGACACACAAACAGTTTGTAGATATTGCTGAAACAATGCAGGGGCGCATGCACACCCAAATGGCAGTCGTTTGAATTGATACAAACCAAGATGCGTGTTAACCACCAAAACGCGCTGGGATTCTTCGTCCACCGGTATTTGCCAGTTCGCAACTGCTAGGTCCAACTTCAAAAGATATTTGCGCGGGCACAGTTTGTCAAAAAGATCTTCTGGGCAGGGTAAAGGAAAAGTTGCAATCACTAGTTGTGGATTCACTGTTGCCTTGAAGTCCACACAAAGTCTCAATTTTCACGAAGGTTTTGGCAAAATTACAAAGGGTGATGCCCAGAGAGAAGCCTGCACACGTTCAATTACACCTTGTGATTCCAAATCGTGTAATGTTTTTGTAAACTCATCACGCAATGCGTGGGGAACATTGTGCGCTCTGAAAAATTTTGGTTGCACATTTACTTTCAGTTCCAATTGTGCTTTATAGTTCTTAGCACAACCGAGGCCTGGTGCAAAAATGTCTGCAAATTCTTCACATAGACGAGAAACACTGTCTGAAGGCACAGTCTGGTTCACTGATAGGACCTGATTTACTATAGACAAGTTAAACAACCGAAATAAATCGAAACCAAAGAAGTTCACTGCAGAAGAAGAACGAAGGATGCGAAATGACATAAGTTTTGTTTGTCCTTTATATGTTGCAAGAAGGCTGCACTGTCCTAACACAGGGATCTCTTGACCTGAATAGCTAGTTAACTTAACATTTGCGGCATGCAACAGAGGTGTGGCCAGCTGTTTGTTAAACAACTGAAATAAATCGAAACCAAACAAGTTCACTGCAGAAGAAGAATGAAGGATGCAAAATGACATAAGTTTTGTTTGTCCTTTGTATGTTGCAAGAAGGCTGCACTGTCCTAACACAGGGATCTCTTGACCTGAATAGCTAGTTAACTTAACATTTGTGGCACGCAATGGAGGTGTGGCCAGCTGTTTGTTAAACAACTGAAATAAATCAAAACTTAACAAGTTCACTGCAGAAGAAGAATGAAGGACGCAAAATGACACAAGTTTTGTTTGTCCTTTGTATGTTGCAAGAAGGCTGCACTGTCCTAACACACGGATCTCTTGACCTGAATAGCTAGTTAACTTAACATTTGCGGCACGCAACGGAGGTGTGGCCAGCTGTTTGATTGTCTTGATTGATCAGTGAAACTGCAGCTCTGGTATCGAGCTGGAATGGTATCACTTTGCCGTTAATGTTGAAGTCTACAAAAAGTTTATTGTCCTGCTGACGAGAAGAGCGACTGTCTTGTACAATGTGAACTGACACTGGTACAGAATCACTTGTGACTTGACAATGTCGACGCACACTATGTGTGTGACGAACACAGTCACTGTTAGAGAGAGTGGCACTGGGCGGAGTGGAATGAACAACGTGAATTTCCATGGGCGAAGTTTCGCGAGCCTGAGTATCCTTGGTTTGATTCCGATTCTGGCACAAAGCAAAGGGCCTGGAATGGTTTTGAGTTTCTGATCTGAGCTTTTTCTGGCAAACACTCTGAACATGTCCTTTTTTATTACAGTAAAAGCAAATAGCTTGACGTGACGGGCAATTCTCACGCGAATGTTTAGTAGCGCACCGCGGGCATGATTTGAGGACTGCATTTGCTTGTCGGTGTGGCACACGTGGCTGTGACCCTGGCGGCAGTGGCGCGGCTGGGCCCGAGGGCTGTTTACTGCTCCGTGCAGCTCGCCTGGCAGGCCGGTTAACCTGACACACAGCTGGCGAAGTTTCAAATGAATCCTGAGCAAAGTCAAGTGTGTCCTGCCAATCCAATATGTCCATCACTTGTTGAAGGGAGGGATTGACTAGTTTCAAAATCTGTTCCCTTATACGAACATCAGAAACGTTCTGTGCAATTGTGTCACATACCATAGTATCTGAATATGGGAGTCCACATTGACACTCAAAAGCACAGTCCCTAGTAAAGCCTTGCTAGGTTGCAACCCACTCCCGATTAGTTTGACCTGCCATACATTTTGTACGAAAGAAGGTATACCGTTTCGCAACTACATTGACTGATTCTTTGAAATATGCATCTAATGCAGACAAAATTTCTTCGCACAACAGAGTTGCTACGTCGCGTCAGGGAAATAACTTGACTATCACACGGTAGGTTTGCACACCAACAGACGACAAAAGAAAAGGCTGCCGCTCATTACCTTGAATTCTGTAGGTGGCGAGATGAAATCCAAATTGGCGTGACCACTCCATCCAGCTTTCCAGTGCAGCATCAAAACGTCTGAAGGTCAGTGCAACTGCATTTTGTGGCTGCGTTAGTGGTGGAGCGGCGGCTGCCGCATTTTTTTGCATTGCACGTTGGCCCTGGACAAGCTGTCCAAGTGCATCCAGTAATGCCTGGGTCTGCTGATTCTGTAAGCGATAAAATTCGGACAGTACATCTGGAGATTGTGGCGAAGCCATGACAGAAGGAAATCAGGGCAGTATAGATAAGAACACTGTTTGTACACTCGTCGCCAATGTTGTGTTGGCAGAAGAGCCAACTCCGTGTTACTAGTGGGGGCCAAAATGCACGCGTTTTAGCTCACGCAGGCTGACGTGAGGAGGGAAGGACTCTACTGACGTCAGGTCTGGAACATGACAAGGAATTAGAATTCAGAAAGCAGACATAATTAGTTTGATACTTAACTTTAATCCATTAATGATGAACATCGCTCTTGACAGTACATGATTCACAATATTGTCTGTTCAGAATACATTCTTTAAGAATATGGTGCCTTGCTAGGTCGTAGCAAATGAAGTAGCTGAAGGCTATGCTAAACTGTCGTCCCTGCAAATGAGAGTGTATGTAGACAGTGAACCATCGCTAGCGAAGTCGGCTGTACAACTGGAACAAGTGCTAGGGAGTCTCTCTTGACTAGACCTGCCGTGTGGCGGCGCTCGGTCTGCAATCACTGATAGTGGTGACATGCGGGTCCGATGTATACCAACGGACCGCGGCCGATTTAAAGGCTACCACCCAGCAAGTGTGGTGTCTGGCGGTGACACCACAATTCGCACCAGTGATCAGTACAGCATGAGCACTGTGGCTACATTTGGACCTCACTTGTCTAGCCTCAGAAGAAAATAACTGATATGGACATATCATACCAGTTATGACTCTAGATTAAACTCAGGACTCACAAATGTGATGTTACTGATATCATACTTTGGTAACTCACATGATACTGAGCCTACATTGGACACTAAAATTTGGTGAATAGGAATGATTTAGCGGGAATTTATGGAAAAATTAATTGATTTCTTTGTTTTCTGGGTGCCAGGCTTAATCATCATTAATCAAACCAAAAGTTGCCTTTTCAATGGATGTGTGTAAAACACTGAAACACATATTCTAATACCAAAACAGCTGACTGAAACCTCACCAAAATATTGATTTGGTCATCAGCAGTGTAGAGTGTGCTCTCTGTGGGTATCAATCTGCAGTGGCATGTGTCTTGGACTGTTGTTTTGTCCTTATCCTCCGTGAGTGGACAGTGTGAAGAATGGTTGACAGTAGCCCACAGGTGAATGGACTATTAGATGATCAGCACCACAGGCAAGGGCCAAGCAGCCAGTGTGTTTACCATTCAGGTGGTAGCATTCCAAGGGATTAGCTCTCTGACCAGTCTTAAGTTTTGCATATGGCCACATTGCAAAGGATGCAACCAAGAAATCAGTTTTGAAATGAATAATGGTGTTCATGAGAGGCACTCATTGGCAACAGTGTTGAAACTTGGATCAGAACAGTAATCAGACTGCAAAAGCAGCATCATGAAAGAGACAGAATACTGGCTTCAGAAAAGCAAACAGAGTCAAATACTCATGAGAATAAGCATCAGTCTGGAATGAAACTCACTAAAGACTAGAATAGAAATCAGAACAACATGGAGTAGATTGAAATCATCATGGATTTGTGACAGCAAATCCTGACTACTAAGTCTTGAGATGATGTCTCAACATAAAATCTCCCCAAAGAATGATCTTGAAGCCTCACTCCTCTTCAAGTGTCTCCAATGGAAATGTCAATGAATGTGATCACTGACTCTCATTACTTTCCCAAAATGATACCTGCACTCTCCAGCTCTCTTATTATTGGCTGATGATATATCAGTACCAGCCAGTTGATGATTCCTCCTGGACAGTTCTCCTCATCTTGATTCCTTATTCTAGGGTGCAACTTTCTGCTGAAAACTGCCCAGGCTTTCATGCACATACATACAGCAAACATTCCCATGGCTTTGTCTGGCAGGTTCATGACTCGCAATGTGCCACAAAAAAGTTTTCCCCCTCAAGGATTTTTCAGGTGACTTTGGAGTGGTCACACACCTGCAGGAAAATTAACTCCCGTGATATGATGCTCGTGGAGGCACTTCAGTGAAAGAACTAGTAGTCCTAGTGCAGAAAGCCAGATGACAACAAGTCCACTCTGTCTAGCACAGTAAGGTTTCTCCTGTGGAAAACCGTGGTCTTTTCAGCACAATCCACATTATCCATCACTTGTGTATCAAGGGTGTCCTTGTTTAGGATACAGAGTGAAATCATGTATCTCACTTCACAGGTATTGAACAGGTTTCTGTCTATCATAAAGGAAAAAATTGGGAATCCTCATCCATTCAAAAGACAATTTAAATGAAATCTCATTAGCCACCCCTTTTATAAATTATCTGATTATCTTCATTCAGGGACTGAAAATTCCTGTTAGTTTTGTGGCAACTAACAGTATTAACTGTAAACCTGTGTGACATGTACTACTGAACTGTTAACGGGTCTTTTTTTGATAGACAGGTAGAAAATAATTTTCTTTGAAACATACCAATATAATCAAGTATATGTTGCATACCAATAAAACATAATCAAATATATTTCAAGCAACCAATAAAAGATGAACATTAGCTGTTTTATGTAACAGAGGATGCATCAACATTCTTGAAAGTAGCAGTGTTCTGTCTAATTGACATGCTCACATTTAGCTTATTGCTAAAAAGTTTAAAGATACTGTTTCTATGATTGGCTTATCATTTGTTAATGGATACTTTGACTTATCCCACTTCCCAACCTTTTCTCCTTTCTATTGTGATCTATGAATCACAGTGAATGAGATAATATACCTAATCAGTCATTGAGATCTAGTAACCATTTAAAATTGAATTGACATTAACTTTATTGTCTCTTAAAGTGTTGGTGCCCCATGCAATTCTGTGGTCAGATATATAATTGTTACATACATGTACAATTGTTAGATTGAAAATGTTAAGCAAAATTTGTATATCATTTTGTAGTTCAGGCTCCTTCAATTTAATATTGTAGTTGCCGCAAATTATTATTTTCCTCCATTTGTCTAATAGATGTGTGGGAACATGGGAGTAACCAGTGATGCATGCTTTGTTTACTCCATGCAAGTGCAGCAGACACTAGATACAAGTTTTTACTCTTTGGCTGTTAGTTCAGTTAGTTTTCTTTTCTGAGTTGGAAAAATAAAGTATTTTGTGCAAAGCTGTATGTGGGTTTAATTTGTTGCCTACATGATAGTGACCCCAGGAAAAAAAAGAAAAGCTCTCACAACTTAATATCGTGTGGCAGTTTTACCAAAGATGGAAGAAGCTAACAAAATTCTGCAAGCAACAAATGACAAGATACAACAGCTAAAGCAAGAGATTGGGCTTTTGGAGCTTGCAACGCCAAAGAATGATAGCAAAATGAAATCCATGATTTTTACCAACTCCTGTAGTAGCAGCCACACCACGAGCATACTCCCATGCCAAAGATTTTTCGTGCACAAATGCGCCGTTATCAACCGCACCACAGTTGCAGTTAAGAGCACCTCCGTTCACACCTACACAACCAGACGTATGGTTCGTGATAACAGTGAATATCTTCAAGTATCAATGCATAACTGAAGACCATGAAAAATTCACTCTCACAATTAGCAACCTGGGTCAGAGAGCAACAGCGATAGTCTCTGATACGATCATACATCCGCTGCTCCAACAATCATACACCACACTTAAAATGGCGTTGATCGCTCACTGCATGAAATTCCCAGGTAATGTATCAGTAGAAACAGGGGGACAAAAGTCCATCTGAATTTTGGAGACATTTACACACTATAGTTGATGCAAGCATGATATCCAGTGAATTGTTACTGCATGTCTGGAGACAGCAACTTCCTCACCAAGTTCAACTGATGATGACTGCATATGAAGGACAGTCTCTTGACAAGCAGCTGCAAATAGCTGACAGAACTTTCACTACTCTACAGTTGACACTCGTAGCATCTGTAGCAACATCATCTGCCACCTCTGCAGTGGAAGCCAATGATGACTCATCGGAATAGATAGAAGAATCGAAGTTAAGCTGTGCAGCCACAGGTTACAGGAAAAACCAGGCATCACTGATGGGATCAGGAAACTGCAAGATGTGATGGAAAATATGGCTACTTGACTACATAACTGGGAGCTGCAGACATCCACCAGGTCCACCAGTAACAAGAAGAGGTCACATTCCAAACAGGATCAAGCTCACATCGACAATTTTCGCTGGTATCACAGATGATTCGGGCCACAAGCTACAAGAGGCACAAAATCTTGTGGATACCAAAGTGGTGAGGGCAGCCTGCTCTAGGCACCACGGGCTGCGGCATTCATGAACACTGCCATATACGAACAGGGAACCAGTTGACAGTTGCAGGCAGCAACATGCACAGTCAAGTTAAGGTACTTGAAGGCTTCCTGTTTGCTGTATCTTTATGCCACTCTACATCGCCCTGGGAGTATAAGCTAACATCACACAGATTACAAATGGTTGATAGACTCTCAGCAGGCCTCAACACCGGCCCAGAAGTGAGTACCTTGCTGACCCCAAGTTTTGTAAAGAAGGACACATGGGAGCCTTTGAAATTGATAGCAGTTAACAATTCAAGTATAAACACATACGTTTATAAAGAGCTCATGATAGATATTGGTTTATCTACCCATTACAAGTGGAATTTTGTAGTGGCAGATATTTTACAGCCGATCTTAAAAAGCACAGATTTCTTGTCTCATTTTGCACTCACCATGGACTTGGCAAATACTACTACCAGATCAAATAGGGGCATAATAAAAGGTTTTCAATGCAGTGCGGCAGAGGCTGTATTAGGATTAGTCAGCAGCTCAGCTATACAGTCTCCCCAAGAAGACATGAAGACTCCAATAGTTAAGCATAATACAGAGCATTATATACACACCAGCCCATGTCTGCCAGTGTCAAGATGCATCCACAGATTAGCCCCTGAGTGATTAGTGGAGACAAAAGCAATACTTTAGGAGATGCTCCAGGCTGGAGTAATAAGAAGTTCTGACAGTTCTTGGACATCCCCTCTCCACCTAGTACGCAAGAAAGATGGCACATGGCATCCCTGTGGTGACTACCACCAATTGAACATGATAACAATCCCAGACAAATACCCTATACCAAACATTCAAGGGGTTACCTATGCTCTAGTGGGTGTGTATTCTCAGTACTTGATTGTCATAAGGCATATAGTCAGATTCCTGTGGCTCTAGCTGACGTGGCAAAGATGGCAGTGATCACACCCTCTGGGCTATTCAAATTTCTATTTATGGGATTTGGACTCAAAAATGCGGCCCAAACTTGGAAAAGATTCATTGATGAAGTGCTCTAGGGATTACCTTTCTGTTATGCATATCTGGATAATATTTCGGTATTCTCAGAGGATATGCAATCACATGATAGTCATATTCAGGAGGTATGACAAAGACTCGATAAATGTGGAGTAGTGTTAAATGAACGCAAATGCATCATGGTCAAGAGTCAAGTAACTTTTCTCAGATATATAGTCTCAGCCAATTGTATACAGCCATTACCAGAGAAGATCGACATGTTGCAAAACCTACCCAAACTCACAGACTACAAACAACTTAAGCGTTATTTCGGTGTGGTAAATTTTTAGCAGCATCATTTACCAATTACCACCAAAACACAGAAACCACTTACAAATGCACTGGCTGGCAAGAATACCACAGGAAAGGGAAAGTTGCAATGGATACCAGAAATGACCAAAGCTTTTGGCGACTTACAACAAAGCTTAGAGGAGGCAGTGTTACTCGTGCACTGTTGAGTATTGTAGTAGACACCAGCCAGGTCGCAATTGGTGCAGCCTTGCAACAACAGATTGATGGACATTGGCAACCTGTTAGTTTCTTCTCAAAAAAGCTGCAACTCTGACAGACAAAATGGAGTGCGTATGACAGAGAGTTGTTGGCAATATATGAAAGCGTTAAACATTTCCACCCATATATTGAAGCCAGGGCAGTAACAATTTTCACTGATCATAAACCTATAGTATCAGCTTTCAGCAACATCAACAATAATTGCTTGCCAAGGCAGTTCTGACACATAGACTTTGTTAGTCAATTCATCACAGATATAAGGCACATCAGAGGTGCGGAGAATGTGGTTGCAGATTACTTTTCTCATGTCTGCAGTGTGATCAGCACAATAAACTATGAAGAACTCTTGACACCACAGGAAGCAGATCTGGATCTACAGATGTTATTGACAGACCACACAACAGGGTTACACTTACAGCCGATACTCATCCCAGGAAGAAGTCTTAAGTTATGGTGCGATATATCACAGCAGAAGCCAGGCCCTTACATTCCACAACAATTTTGTAAGGCGGCATCTGACAGTGTTCACGGCCTGGCACACCCAGGGGCAAATGCCACAATCAGGGTACTGACAGAACGTTTTGTCTGGCCATCAATTAAAAAGGACGCCAGCGAATCGACTCACGCATGCCTACAATGTCAGCGCTGCAAATTAGGATGACACGCTCACACGGAAATTGGGAATTTCATAGGACCATCAGCAAGATTTGCCCATGTCCATGTGGATGTAGTGGTCCACTCCTAGTTTCTGATGGCTCTAAATACTTGTTAACAGTGGTAGACAGATGCACGAGATGGGCGGAGGCCACTTTGATCACTGACATAGCGGCAGAAACTGTTGCAAAGGCATTTGTCTCTCGATGGCTAGCTCACTTTAGGTGCCCCCTGCATATCACAACATATCGAGGCCACCAGTTTGAGTCTAGTCTGTTCAATGAGCTAGCTAATTTATTTGGGTTCCAGCACCACCATACAACAAGCTACTATCCAGCAAACAGTGATATGGTGGAGAGATGGCACAGGACGTTGAAGGCAGCTCTCATGTGTCATCAGAGAAGCTGAACATAAGCATTTCCATTGGTTCTCCTTGGATTACAAACCACATACAAGACAGACATCAGTGCCTCAGTGGTGGAATTGGTGGATGGGGAACCATTGAGAATCCTGACAGATTACCTAACTGTCAACGCATCACCAATGCCAACAAACCTCTCATCATTGATACATGAAATCTGTGAGCATGTGGAAACAAAGAGAAGGCCTACAGTATCTAGACATGGTGAGCAATCAGTTTTTGTGCATAAGGTGTTGGCAGACTGTACACATGCTATGCTCCGCACAGATTCAGTCAGAGCGCCACTACAACCTCCATATACTGGACCTTATCGAATAGTATGATGCAACACCCATACTATGGACCTCTCACAGAATGACAGAACTATTAGTGTGTCCATAGAGAAGGTAAAACCCACATGAGTCTTACCAGAACTGGAGTATTATGACACTCAACAGGATGAGAAGGACCAAAGTTTGGAACTCACTACACATGATACGGCAGAAGAACCAATGGCAAGAGGACATGGAACCACAACACAACAGCCCACACCAGCTCCCTCATCCTCACAGCAACAAGTCGTCCGTACAAGAGCAGGGAGACAAGTCTAGTTTAAGTACGCATTTATCCTGGGTGCTCTGCACTTTAAGGGGGGAGGGGGGGCTGTGTGGGAATGTGGGAGTAGCCAGTGATGCATGCTTTGTTACTCCATGTAAGTGCAATGGACGTTAGATATAAGTATTTACTCTTTGACTGTTAATTCAGTTAGTTTTCTTTTCCAAGTTGGAAAAATAAAGTATTTTGTGCAAAGCTGTATGTGGGTTTAATTTGTTGCCCACAGATGTGTTTCAGTTTTTTCTGAAACTTCTGAAATATTTCCAGTTGGGAATGTGTAATAGATTAATAATTATATTTGTGATGATAGACATGATTACATGTGGTGTTCTATGCAAAAACTAGTCGTGTCTAGACTTTTGAATTTATAATGAATTTTTACACACAGTAGAAAGCTGAAAGCTGCTAATTTATAAACCTCAACATCTATATTCCTGCATTTAAATGATACTCATGCAGACACAGTACATCAATTACATTTCTACATCTGAAAGCAGCATTTGCAGCTAGGACCATCAACAATGTCACAGGTTCTAGGAGTATTCCTAGTGGGAGATGCATCACTTAAGTGATCTTATAAACAATAAGCAACACCATAAAAGTTAAATGATTCACAGGACATTAATAATGATATGCTTAGAATAGGAGATAAAGCATCATGTGTCATAAGAACAAACAATTTACATCAGTCTCTCTTGTAAGTAAGCACAAACACTTATATTCCTTGAAACGAATGGTGTTGTGCATAAACAAATAATAAATCCACATGAAAAATCCTATATCAAACCATATCCAATTCCTTTATCAGCTAAGAAAGGTGCCCAAACTGAAACCAAAGGAATGGAAAGATGAGGCATTATTGAAACTTCAGATGTCTGCTATGAAAACGTATTAATAGCGATTAAAAAGCGGGATGGATCAGTCCATTTGGTATTAGGTACAAGAACCTTAAATAAAATAACAAACTGAATATTTAATTTAGTGACATATATCCCAAACTGTGATCTGGGATGCAGATTTTACAACTCATATATAGTAATAATACCACAGCACACTATCCCGTTGGCATTATGAGTTACATGTTATCTGATCATGAGAGAAACTATGGAACAACAGAAAAAGAAGCTCTGGCAATGGTATGGTCATTCAAGAAATTTAAATAGATATTTTATGGGAATCAAACAGTAGTGCACACCAATTAGAGTGCATTATAATTCCCATTGAGAAGTAGACTGTTTTACAGCAGACTTACTCAGTGGGGTTTCTTCTTACTAGAATTTAATTTTTCTATTGTTTATGTCAAAGAACAAGACAATATGGTGCCACATGTATTATCTCAGCTCCTATTAGTGAAACCAGCTTGTCAAGATGTAAATGAATGATGGTACTTTGCTATTTATTTTCTGAAAGTTGGCAAATTTGAAAAGACATCAAATGTTTTTGCAACAGTTTCTCTCATCTCCTAAGTGTGTGTATAAATTTCTAAGGTACCAAACTGCTGAGGTCATCAGTCTCATTTCCTACGTGAAGATGATTTAACAAAGTCTATTTAGGACAACTTCAAAATTATCATTTTCAGGAAGTTATATGAGGATGGTTTGATAATTTTTTATCTAGTAATAGTCCGCAGCTCGTGGCCGTGCGGTAGCGTTCTCGCTTCTCACGCCCGGGTTCCCGGGTTCGATTCCCGGCGGGGTCAGGGATTTTCTCTGCCTCGTGATGACTGGGTGTTGTGTGATGTCCTTAGGTTAGTTAGGTTTACGTAGTTCTAAGTTCTAGGGGACTGATGACCATAGCTGTTAAGTCCCATAGTGCTCAGAGCCATTTGATTTTTATCCAATAATACCAGAAGGTGTTTGGGATTTTGTGGATATGGATATTTTGGTCCCCTGTGTTATGGCTGGGTAGGAATGGCATAAATTTTTGTGGTAGTTACTTGTTGGTCTAAATTGGTGAAACTGTATCTTTTAAAAACAGCTAATGCTAATATTGTAACTGATAAACTGAGTTATCATAATTTTAAGAAGATAAGTAAACCCAGAAAAGTTATTGTCTGACAATGGATCTCAGCTCACTGCTAAGTAGTCCAAGGAATTTTTAGCACAGGAAAATGTAAACCATACATTGTTTTCCAAATACCATCTGCATGCATATCCAGAAGAGAGAATTGTGCATGAACTAGAGAAACCCTGTAGAACCTGTTGTGCAAATGAGCATTTCAAGGGGGTGAAAATTGATTGAGAAATTTGAGAGGATGCTGAATGAATTGCCCCATTCAGTTATATAATTGGCTCCTATGGAGGTAGTAGAATACCTTAGAGTACTCCTTTCCTGTGTACTTCCATAGATTTGCAAGACAACAATGCAAACAAGCAAAAAGATAAGAATTTCTATAAAGCTATTAGTACAAGCTTAGCTACTGCTCAAACTGTATGTTTTTTCTCACATGTCCATAATTAAAGTTCATCAGTATTTAGAAATTTAAGAATTATTTTATTAAGTGGAAGTCAGAAGAATAATGAAACTCTAAAATCACTTTTAATGTGGCTTTTACTGTTGATGGATATTAAACAGTTGTTGGTTTTGAAAACTCAGAGAGGAGAAGTGACATATTGAAAAGCAAGTAGTCATGATTTTAGTTTTTAGTCCAATGCTCAGATATGTCTTTCAGCATACCATTAATGTTAGCAGAAGTGACTGTCAAACTGTAGAGAATACTGAAAAACAAATACTCACTATTTTATTTCTGACATCAATGCTCAGAAACAGCTTTCGGCTTCCCAGTAGTGGTAGCAGTAGTGACTGACCAGCTGTAGAGAACAATACCTATTACAAAGCGACAGCATTAGTACGTTTGGTTATTAATGAATTCATTTTCTTTTTCAATATTTTTGAGTTCAGTTTGGTAAGAAATTATACTTTGTTTCCTCTCCCTCTCATACTTCCACAAAATTAATATAAGTTGCTTCTCCCCTTACCCCTTTCCCCCCCCTCCATCTCCACCTCTACTTCACCTTTTGCCAGCTGAATTCCTGGGTTTTCTCTTGGATGGCTGGATGGTAATATCAACCCTTCTACCAAATGTGATTTCACTGTCTTACATATTAAGTTCATTGCCTGGTTATTAATATTTACTTTATATTGGTTAGTGATAAATATTAGTTGAATTTCTTCACAAAATTATGATAATTTAGATAATAGTTATGTCAAAAATGTATCACTATACATTCTTTTCAGGTGTTGCATTTGTAATGTGCTGTGCAATTATGAATCCACCACCTCCAGTTGTGTTCAAAGCTGACCACCCATTCCTGTTTCTTCTCATAAATAGGGTTCACCAAGCTATCCTTTTTGTTGGAAGAGTTCAGGATTTAGCATCAAGGTAAGGGTTTTTAATGTTATTTTTCTTATTTTGTGTCTAAAATAACCAATTGTAGCATTTTATTATTATTTTTTGTTGCTGTGAGTCTAAAACAACCAAGTTAAATTTTTCTGTGGATACCACAAGTATTTAGTTGATTTATTGTCATTCTACAGATGTGACTGTTGTCTTTTAAAATTAAAAGTTACTTATAATATTTGTAAAATTGTAATAGTGGCCTGTCCTATGACAGTGTGTAACATCACATAACAAGGTATGTAGGATTAATAAAAATATGGATGTGTGTTGCCTTGAGCAGATGAAAAAGTTAAGCATGAATATAATAGTAATAGTCTTTAAACTCACGATGTGCATCCATTTTGCACTTCACTTTGCAAGCAAATTAAATATTTCTTTTTGAGGTTCAAGAGTTTCAATGATGAACTACATAAATAACACTCAGTGCCTGTTTATTAACATATGGGGATCGAGATGTTACGTACGGTAATATCGAACCCAACATCAAGTATTCGCTCGTTTATAATGAATTAACTTTATTTTTATCATGTCAGTACAAACACATCCGCTCGAATACAGAGTTCAGAACACACTGAGATCAACAGTTTTCAAAGAAGTTCGTTCTCAAAGATGAGACGGTCGACTCTTGCAGTCGATAACCGCCACACAGCCCCCGCCAGTAGTGCGGAGCATGGTAAGGATGATGAGAGGCGTGTGTGCACCCGGCCGGCTGATGGCGCAGGTGCGCGTGACTGATCGTGTTGTGGCAGGTGCTAGCGCGAGGCGCAATCGGACCATTTCTTGATGTCTTGGTAGGCGCGACCAGCGGAGGGAGAAGGTGCAGAAGGTGTCCACAGGTTGACCGTGCCATGCTGCAGATGGCACGGTGGAAGCAGAAGGTGGCAGCGTGTCGGTGGGGAGAACATCGTCGTGCCGAGGCTGTGCGGCGCAGTGGGGTTTTGATCCGATCAAAGGCGCGGAGTGCGTAGAAGATGCGATGCGATGTATTGTCAAAGTATTTGCCAGTGAGCACCACGGTAAGTGCAACGTGTCCGGTAACAGTTTGTTATTGGCTGTATGACATAAAGGAGCAAGCATGCTGTAGCTTAACAGGTTGCGTAAGAGATGCCAGATGAGCAACACTCGCAGTAATGACGGAGTTGTAGAGGAGCTTGATGTCACAGCAGTGGAGAAAACAGCAAGTTGCACATGACTGACCTTGGCAGCGGATGACTTCAGTATAGACGGAAGCATCACCTCAGAGTCCATGAACGCTGTGCATGAGGTATGGCGACAGCAAGAGTTGGTGGAAGGCAGACGTGGTCGGAGAAACCATGGTCAGAGCAGGAAGGCGATGAGACGTAATGTGAACATGAAGAAGTTGAATCGGCGGATGAACTACTGCTGCATGGCAGAGAGGTGACACAGTTTGATGGAACTGGAGCTGCGTGTGTGCTGTTGCTGTCGGCACTGCGGTCGAGTCGTAAGGCTGCAAGCTGGTCACGCAAAACTGCTGCACAGTCATGTGTCAGAGCAGAAAGATGCTCTCTCGTCGAAGCAGAAATGGCAGATGTGTTGGTCGTACATTGCAGAGGTAGCAAAGAGGGCGGCAAAGCAAGCGGCACTGGAATGCGGCTAGTTATGCCATGGTACAGAAATGAAGTGTCTGCAACTACCAAGGAAAGGTGGCAGCGACGTAAATAAGTTGCTTGTATCACATCAGTAACGTAGAATTTCCACTTGAGGCGGTATGATGATGACAGTTGTGACATCTGGGACATAGATCCATGTAGCGTGATCGTCAGGGTATTAGTTGTAGCTGGTAGTAATGGCAAAGGATCGTGAGCAGTCCGAGGCGGAACAATGACAGGAGCATCTTGTTGCATGTCGTGCTCGGTCGGTGTCGGCTGCAGCATGTGTAACTGATCTTGTACCAACAAGTTGTATATCGCAATTTTCTCACGTAGCTGTCGCAGTTGTTCAGGCGAAAATGCATCTCGTTGCATGTCATGCTCGGTTGGTGTCAGCTGCAGCATGTGTAACTGATCTTGTACCAACAAGTTGTATGTCACAATTTGCTCACTTAGCTGTCGCAGTTGTTTAGGCGAAAATGTATGTCGTGAAGCAGTCTGCTGTGTATCACTGAGTAAGAAGGGGTCAAAATCAGAATCTGTCTCTATCAAAGGGTAACCTGGTGTACAAGACAAGGTCGGCAGCACAGTATTGACATAACAGTTTGAGTAGAACAGATCGTGTGTGTGGCCGCGAATGTGAAACTCAGTACTCAGCGGCAGCGGAGTGAGAACACGTTCACTGTTGTATGAAGCATTGATACGGCTGCAATCGTCTTCTGGGGTGAGTGAACAAGTTGCGGGCACGGTCGAGTAGTGAACGGCCGGGCGGTAAGCATGCGTAGTGTCGGCGACTTGTTGACAAGATGCGGGTGCGGTAGCCGTGGCGGGATCATATGTCGCGCAGCTGTTTGTTTTGACTGTGTTGAGGTCAGTGAGCCAGCAGGCGGCAGCCGTGACGTCGCTGTCGGTAGCGGTTGAGCAGAGTCGGTGCGGCTCGGGTGCTGCATAGAGAGAGGCGTGGCATGTCCAATGTTGCACTGAGAAACAGCCAGCATTGTCGTCGGTGTAACTCTGAAAGACGGGCTGTGCGGAAACCAGGTCGAACGAATTTGCATGTGGTGCAGGCGACACAGTAGCCGTGAAGGGCATTTCTGAATTCGACCAGGCATGCGATTTAGTCGTAGTTCGGAGTTCATGTGAACTGGGATTTGAAACATAGTCCCCATCTGTTGCAGTCCATTGTTTGGCATGATTGTCCGATGTCGAAGCACTGCACAAAGTTAATTCATTACACAAAAGCAAGTCAAAATTCTCCAAATTAATCAGTGAAGGAGCACTGCTCTGACCGGAAGTGAAATTACCGACGCGTTGAGTGGGTTTCGACAGATGACGTGTGCACCTCGATCGCATTGTCATTGTGTGAGAACGTGACGAAAGTTACCAAAAAGCATGATTCACACAAGAGTCGGGAATTTACACACTAATTACACTTCCTGTACACTGCATCCAGATGCGGCACAATGCGAAGTCGATGGACGTAGAAATCTGACAAAGGTTTGCTGCATTGTTTGTGATGTTCCAGTACACATTTCTGGCATCGTAAGTGGCGTTTGTGAGCATCGGGGTCTCACTATGGGGATCGAGATGTTACGTATGGTAATATCGAACCCAACATTAAGTATTCGCTCATTTATAATGAATTAACTTTATTTTGATCATGTCGGTACAAACACATCTGCTCGAATACAGAGTTCAGAACACACTGACATCAATAGTTTTCAAAGAAGTTCGTTCTCAAAGATGAGGCGGTTGACTCTTGCAGTTGATAACTGCCACAAACATAAACATGAACTTTACACGAGTTATGCTCAGCACATGATGTCTTACAGAAGAATGCTAACTGAAATATCATATTAAAATAATTTTCAAAGTCATTGCTACATAATCACATTTTATCTTTGCCCATTCCTTCAGAGGTTGCATCCTATCACCTGACAGTAGCTGGCACCCATGACCCACACTGGTTGTCGAAATTCTCATTGCCAGAACTGCACTGCTCACTTGTAACTCAGAAAAACTCTAAAATGCATAGATAGCAGTAATAACAAGTAAATGTACCCAGTTCATGAGTTTGCTGTGTTGTATAACATTAAACTTGGACCAAGTGAATGAGGTAAATGTCAATCTGAATTACCACAAGGAATACTCAGCAACATTCCTAAATCAGCTATTGGCATTATTGTTGTAAATCAGCTGCGGATACAAATTGTGTGTTGTATATAAACAGTATCAATTATTAAAGCTTTTGTGTTTTAAAGATGGAGGAAAATAATGGGAAGAAATTTTTTAGACTTCTTCAAGAAACTCCTCTGCAGTCGAAAAACAACAAAATAGTCAGCTATCTGTAAAGTAAATGAAAAGAAACAATATAATTCTGAGTCTTAATACTCTTGAATATAGAATACTGCTCACCTTGGCAGCCTAGAATGCTAGGAAAACAGCTTGTGACATACTCAGGCAGTGTGGTTTCAAACCATATTATCATTATAACCAATATGAGTAATTTGATAGAATGGCTAATTTGATAGCAGGGTTTCAGAAGTTTGTTGAACATGATGAAAATGCATATGGAAACAGGATACAAATAGCAGTATATGGAATAAACTGTCCCCACTAATATATTTCGACAAATATCATACATGTGCATACAGTACAAGGTATAAGAACTGACTGAATTAACATGGTGGCTCGGATGAGCGACCTGAGTCCCAAAGATTCATGTTGTCTATGGTCGATATGACCTATCGACACCATACAGCCCCCCCACCCCCTCCGCAGTACAGAGTACTACATGTGAGTCTTCAGGGAAGACCATGTGGGTATCGATGCTGTTGGTGGTCGTACGAGCTGGTAGACGCACGATTGGGACCTCCACCCCAACCGGGACGGGGTGCAGAGGCAAAGCGGCAGGAGGCAGGTCCACCTCAAAGTTGTTGAGCCAGCAAGAATGGACGATGTGGCGGCCAGCCTGAGAGCAGGCAGGTAGAACGGCAGATGGCGGGGTGTAGGTGTGGCAAGCCCGGATGCTAATTGAGCCATCCTGCGAGATGAAGGTGCGGATTGTCGTCAGGTTGCACTCATGAAGGAGGGTGAGGCTATGCACAGCACTGACGTTTAACTGCTCATTGGGTGGTGGGGTTGCAGTGTCTGTGAATAGAATGAGAACTCGGTTGTCGAGAGTGACGATTGAAATGTTGTCCACGCAATATGAGGGTACGTTGCAGAACAGGATGACTACGGGAAAGGGTGTCCCTGTAGTCGATGAGGTAGCAGCAAAACCCGCAAATGGGGTGGTGGGTGACATGTCTGAGAAACCCGAAAAAGACGACAGGGAGACTTCGAGGGAACAAAACGGCATGGTGGCCGAGGAGAAACATTGTCGGACTCCATAACGGGAGGGAGACTGGCGGGAGAGTCGTTAGGAGAACCAGACTGAGCCAGCAGAGGGATGTCGGGGTCCACAAATGCTGGTTTGAGTCAGTGTAATGAAACACTTTGCTGACTGTCTTTGACGATGATGTCGAAAGTTGTATCGCCCCGCCGGAGGGCTCTAAAGGGGCCAAGATAAGGTGGTTGCAGAGGTTGTCGGACCGAATCATCTCTCAGCATTACATGGGAGCAAATGTTGAGAGCGGTTGGCACATAAGTGTCTGTGGGGAGTGGCTGATAGGTGGGTGCAGGCATGCACGTTTGAAGTGGGAGCGTATGTGACTTATGGAATCTGGTGATGGGGGGGGAGTCTTCAGGTACTTGAGGCTGAATGAGTTCTCCTGGTAGGATGGGGTTCTCCCCGAAAACGAATTCTGAGATAGTTCCCTGTAAGTCGGGCTTGAAAGTTGAACAAAGGCCCAGCAGTATCCATGGAAGTGCTTCAGACCACAGGCAGTCGTGGCACCTGAGCACCGTTTTTAGAGTGTGGTGCCATTGTTCCACTTACCTGTTGCTTTGTGGGTGGTAGGCTGTGGTGTGAATTTTCTTTATACCACAGACCTTACATAAATGGTGAACAGGGAAGACTAAACATGCCAACCCTGGCCGGTGGTGATGGTGGTCGGACAACCAAAGCTAACAATCCATGAGGAGATAAAACCCTTGGCCACGGTTTCGGCAGTGATGTTAGGTAAGGGGACTGCCTCTACCCAGCGGGACGTGCGGTCAATTGTGGATAGAATGCATCTGTGCCCTCTGATGGGGGAGGAGGACTGATGTGATCAATATGTACATGACGAAATCGTCCTGGAGGGATGTCGAATTTGCCCAGCGGTGGGGTCGGGTGGCAGCCAAATTCGTTGTGTTGCCAGGGGTCACAGCTGTGTGCCCAGGTCTGTCAGTCCCGTTTTATATTTTTCCAAATGAAATGCGTGGAGACAAGCCATGTAGTGGTGCAGATGCCAGGGTGAGCGAGGTTATGCAGCGTACTGAAGGCCTGCTGGTGCCAGGGGAGGGGGGGAGTAATGGGCGTAAGATAGTGGTAAGAAGAGTCGCACCACACCTCATCCACAACACTGGGGAATTTAGCTTTAGTAAACACAAGGGATGTTTGAGGGTCCGTGAGGAGAGCTTGAGATTCCTCGTCGGAAGCTTGTATGGCAGCCATGTTGGATAAGTCAATGATGCGTGAAATAGTATTGATCTGCAAAAAAAAATCTGCGGCAATGTTGTCCGTACCTTTGACGTATAGAACGTCAGTTGTGAATTGGGAGACTACATCAAAGTGATGGAAATGTTGAGGGGGGTGGGTCCTCAGGGGAGGTTGCAGAAAGTATCTGCGAGTGAGTGGTTTGTGATCCATGAGGATGGAGAACGAGCAACCCTCCACATTGGCCTCGTAGACTCCAAGAAGTTCTCTATTGAAAGTGGAGTATTTCTTCTGAGCTGTTGATAATTTTTTAGAGAAGAAATGAGGAGGGGAAACCATGGCTGCCTTGCGTTGCTGTAGTACCGCTCCCTCTGCGATGTTACTGGTGTCTGTAGTGATGAACAACTCGGCCAAGGGGTCAGGGTGGGCGAGTGTCACAGCGTGAGCTAAAGAAGTCTTTAATGCATTGAAAGCCTCCAGCATAGGTGCAGTCTAGCGAATGGGTTTGAGTCCTGAAGTCTGTTTACCTGACAGTGAGTCTGTCAGCAGGGCCCACATGTCAGCGGCAGAAGGCAGGTGATGACGGTAGTGATTTATTGTGCCCAGGAAATGTCGGAGTTCTTTGTAAGTAGACAGGGGTGGCAGTGAAGTGTTGGCATGCATGCGAGATTTAGGAGGCTGTATTCTGTCGGTGGAGACAGTGTATCCCAAGAAAGTGACAGAAGGCTGATGCAACTGGAATTTTCCTTTGTTCACCTGGATACCATTAGAGTTCAAGGTCTGGAGGACCATGGATAAATGATTTTCATGTTCCTCAGCTGACTTGCTGAAAATGAGTATGTCGTCCAGATACACGAAGCAAAACTCAAAATGTTGTAAGATGGAGTCAATGAAATGCTGCCACATTTGCAACATGTTTTTTAGGCCAAATGGCATGAAGTTGTATTGGAACAAACCAAGCGGCGTGATAATAGCTGTTTTAGGGATGTCATCTGGCGCTACGGGAATCTGGTGGTAGGCACGTTTACAGTCAATAACACTGAAGAATTGAAGAATATTATACAACCCCCTACGCATTGCTTCCACAAAGATAGTCAAGACAAGATTAGACTAATTATGGTGTGCAGAGAGGGGTTTAAGCAATCATCCTTCTTCTGCTCCATACAAGATATGATCAAAAATTAATCTGAATATTTTGTTTCTCTTAAAGAATCTTTATTTCTTCTTCAACATCAATTTTGTTCCCTTCAAAGTAATCCCCCACAGAAATAATACACTTGTACCAGCACTTTTTTTAGTCTTGGAAGAACTTTTGGAACTCACTTTTCGTTATGATGTTCATGTCCTTCAGTGATTCTGTTTTTATCTTATCAGTGGTGGCAAAACATCATCCTTTCATGGTTCTCTTCAGCCTTGTAAATAGAGAGAAGTCACAAGCGAACACATCTGGCCAGCTTGGTGGCTGAGGCGACAGAACAGTTTTGTTTTTTGGCAAAAATTCATGAACAAGCATAGAGGTGTGAGCAGGAGCAATTTCCATGAGTGGTTTTGCCACAATTTCGGTTGTTTTCTTTGGATTTCTTCGTGTAGATGGTGCATATCTTCCAGGTAGTATTCCTTATTGAACATATGACCATAAAGCAGGAACTCATGATGTGCTAACCCTTTGTACCTGAAGAAAACAGTGAGAAAAACCTTCACATGTAATGGAACATGTCGAATTTTTTTAGGTCTTGGCTCTTCAGGCAGTTTCCATTGGGACAGTTGGGCCTTAGTTTCAATGTCATTCCCATCTACCTACATTTGTCACCTGTTATAATCTTTAGACACTCTGGATCATTGTTGACTCCATTCAGTAATTTCTGACTGATGTCCATAAAGTATAGTTTTTGGTTGAAGTTCAACAATTTCACAACAAATTTTGCTGCTACACGTTTCATGCCCAAAACACCAAAAAAAAAAAAAAAAAATCGCTTGGCATGAACCAAAGGATATGCTGACATCATTAGCAACCACTCTGATGGTGATTTGCCATTTTTCCAGAACCATTTTCCCTACTTCTTCCATATTGTCATCAGTAATTGATGTGCTAGAGCATCCAGGATGATCATCGTCTTGATCTTCTTGACTTCTTTAAAATGTTTATACCACTTGTAAACTCTCCTCTTACTCATAGCAGATTCGCCAAAACTCACAGTCAATTTTCAAATGTGGTGCTGCACTTTATTCCATTTTTCAAGCAAACTTTAATGCAAATTCTTTTATCCAACTTTCTCAAAAGTAAAAATTCACTGAGTACTTGAAAACAAAATCAAATGGCTCTGAGCACTATGGGACTTAACATCTGAGGTCATCAGTCCCCTAGAACTTAGAACTACTTAAACCTAACTAACCTAAGGACATCACAAACCTCTATGCCCAAGGCAGGATTCAAACCTGCGACCGTAGCGGTCGCGCGGTTCCAGACTGAGGCACCTAGAACCACTCAGCCACAACGGCCGGCATTTGAAAACATGTATAACCTTTTTGACTGTAAACAATAAACTAAATCTTCAAAACAGCTGAAAATGCAAACATACATGAGGCACATGTGTACCAACAAGATAAAAAATGGGAAATCAGATGTATAAGGCCAGGGGAATTAAAAAATTCCCATTACTTTTTGATCACACCTAGTATGTGAATGGGACAGGAAGAAATTCTAATAAGTTATACAATGGGAAGCAACCTCCACCATACACTTCACAATGATTACCAAAGTATACAGGGTGTATGAAAAAGGACCTTACAACTTTACATATCTGTATAAACTTATTCATAATGTGGGGCGGCGGGTGGAATAATTTTGCTATATAATATGTTTTGTAATGTAGAAAAGATGCATTTCCCTGCCGATGCACCATTTGTGGGGTGGCGGGTGGAATTATTGTTATTTAAATGTTCCTATTATTTATTTAATGCTGTTGTTTGCCGTTCTCAACACTGGCTCTCTAACTACAATATTGGCAACCAGAAAGTGATTAGCAAAACGTGAAGCCTGTAATTAGAATTCCAAGTGCCCACTTCATCTGAGAAATACACTTATAGCTACAGCTTATAGCTCTGAGGAATTAGGAAATTGTCTGGGATTCATAATCAAAAACGATTCTCTAAAAATGTTCACTACATTCTGAAAGTCACAGACCAAAAAGAATCCACACAATCCAACTAACAGAGCAGTTCAGAGTCTAATGCGCTGATGCAACTATAACTGTACAAATTAAATGTTTAAGTGAATGCTCGCCATAATTTGATGATAATGTTCATCAAACGCCACGCTAAATAATGGTAGAATGTTTGTCCTGTGGTGGCACGGGAATATGACATACGCAAACTGAAGATAGATCATTAAAGATATCCCAGAATTAACACTTTACTCGAAAATGATTTCATGGTTACACGTATCCCGAGTAACTTATTACGGCAACCGAGGCTGTTTATAGCAACGATACCGACGCGACGCGACTCCTGGCACGGATGGTGTGCTAATCAGCGTCTGGAGAGAACTGGGGTCTTACTTCCTCGCGCAACGTTCTTATATATAAAGCCGCGGTGCGGACGGCTAAGGGAACGCCTGATCAAATTGGCTCTCCCGACTAGCCGCTGGGCTAGTAATGCACCACAAGTTATTGAATAAATCATCGCTTTCTTTGCTGATGGCCGATGAAGCTCTCAATTTAAATGTGCAATCAGCACACAGGTAAGTAATCATAATAAAAATCTGACGTGGCTAAGTCAATTATTTTGGGCGAGAGAATTAATTTAATTACACTACCCGCAGTAGACGAGCTCTGAACTTGCCCTTTGGAGATACGCTATCGCTATAGTTCTATAGTTATTCAGTTGAAACTTCTCACATCTTTATGACTATAGCGGATCTCCCTTCTACTTAAATTTAAACATCCTAGCCTTATTTATTCGCCTACTTAATCTATCTTGCTTCCTTAATTTTTAAGACAAAAACCAGAAAATCATGAATTTCAACTAAAATTTTAATTTGTGAGATCCAGAATACTGTTTCTACTAAATTATTATGAAAAAGGAATCTAAATATAAATTTTTAAGTCTCTAGCTCTTTTCTGTTGCGCCAATGATTTTTACAGAAAAACGTCCAAATTTTGAAATGGTTAAAGTTATTGAACTGATATTCAACACATATTGATTTAGTATTACTCCTGACATGCTAGAAACGTTTCAGGTTATTTACTTGATTTTTAAAGTATTGCGCAACATTTGTGACGTCAGAGCTAGTTACAGCGGACTAGGCTGGCACACAATGGAATGACTGATGAGAATTTTATAAGGCGTGAGTTGGCTGCTTCCCTACAATAAGACTTACAGACTGAGTCTTGGTGCCATCTTGAAAGCAAACAGATCAAGTTTGGACTCAAATGATACACTAGTATCAACAGCTCACTGAGTTTGAATGAGGTCATGTAATAGGGTTATGAGAAGCTGGATGTTTCTTCTGTGGTATTGCAGAAATACTTGGCAGGAATGTAACCAATGTACATGATTTCTGGCACCGGTAGTCATGGGAAGGTACAGTAACAAGAAGACCAGGGTCCGGGTAGCCATATGTCACTACCAAGAGGGAAGACTTGTCATGTTTGGCATATGGCGGTGGCGCATTGTACTGTGTCTGCAGCAGCAATGCAAGTAGCAGTTGGCACCACAGTGACACAATGAATTGGTATAAATCGGTTACTTCAAGGACAGCTCCGAGTCAGGTGCCACATGGCATGCATTTCACTAACCCCAAGCCACTGCTGTTTGCAACTTCAGTGGTGCCAAGTGAGATCTCAGTGGAGGGCGGAGTGTAAGTATGTTGTGTTTTCTGACGAAAGCCAGTTCTGCCTTGCTGCCAGTGATGGCTGTGTGTTGGTTGCGAGGAAGCTAGATGAGCACCTGCATCCAATCTGGTTGCAGCCTAGATGCACTGGATGCACTCCAGGGGTGCAATTTCATGGCAGCAGGAGCATTGTCATGGTTATCCCATGCACCCAGACTGAAAATTTATATGTCCGTTTGGTGATTCAACAAGCTGCACTGCCATTCATTAATAGCACTCCAGGGGGTGTTTTCCAAAAGGATAATACTCACCCACATACCACTGTTGTAATCCCTGACGCTCTACAGAGTGTCAACATGTTGCCTCTGTCTGTTCAATCATCAGGTCTGTCTTCAACAGAGCACTTATGGGACATTATCGAATGACAATTCCAATGTCATCCACAATCAGCATTAGCCATCCCTGTGTTGATCGACCAAGTGCGATGGCATCGAACACCATCCCGCAAAACTGACATTCGGCACTTGTGCGACACAATGTGTGCATGTTTGCATGCTAGCATTGTATGTTCTGGCAGTTACACCCTTTATTAATGTACCAGCATTTAACATTTGCAGTGGCTTTTCTCAGGCTTGCATCAACCTGTGATCTTGTATTGTTAATTACTTAAATTTGTTACCTACGCAAATGTACTCCTGAAATTTCATTTCTCTACATTCATAATTTCTTGGTGTTGGGACTTTTTTTCCTTCAGTGTATTCAAATTTCTTACCTTTTGTATTTGCTCAGTATCTGTTATCAAATATTTTGCAACAATTTTTATATTTGGTATAAATTTTTTCCCACTGCAGAAAAAGCCTGTCATGGTAGCTCTCTCTTCTAGCTGACTGACTTGCACTGCTGCATCTGTTAGACTTTCGTAGGGTATGGAAAAATCATTTGTAAATGTTAATAGTTCATTTTTATCTATTTTTAACCACTGATTTTATGTTAATCCAGATTTGGTGCTAATAGATTTGTATTTGGACATCCTTCACTCAAACAATAACAACAAGAAGAGGTGGTTGTATTGGTTTTGGTTGTGGCAGTGGTAGCCTACACTAGATTTGGACCCTGACTCTCATTGCAATGTTAGTCTAGTGTCTAACATTGAGAGCCCTGTTTCCTGGAAGCAAAATCACTTGCATTAGTTTGTTAGATTGAGCAAACATGAAAACCTTGCTGAGCAATAGATAGCTGAATTTTAAGGGTTCAGCGCATATCTGCACTTATTCCTCATAATTTGGCTTCTCATTTTAGATAAGATTGTTGTAGTTCCAGGATGCAGTTGAAGATAGAAAACTTCTAGAACACTGCAATAAATTGCTAATCATGGTAGCGACCTGTCTTACCTATGAATTTTTTAGTGCTGACTGATTCAGGCTTTTGTTTTTGTAGGATCAAACATTTCTATGCTGTGCAGGTCAGTAAGTAATTACAGCTGTCAATGGCTGTCAGTTGAGCCACTGTAAGCTTGTGAAATAAGCATTTGGAGTACTCATTCAACTTGTGGCCATTGTCAGATGCTGGAAATGAAATGAAGGGCTGATTGGGAGTTAGGATAACAGAGTTAAAATATGAGTTGTATTATAAGTTTTTAGTAGTATGCAAATTAGTGCACTGTCTGTCTTCATAACATCTAAAATTATTGTTGATGTGTAGCCAACACTGATCAGAACAGTCTGTTCCATAAAGAAGGTTGAACCCATATAAATTTCAAGTAGAGAAAAATAAGAGTACTGTTAAGTTCCAAAATTCTTATTGCCAGTTTTTGTGTAACCTTCCATTACAATTCCAGACTAAATAGTGACATTTTATTCAATTTAGCAAAGATAAAGACAGTCTGGGGAAAATGTAAAAAAAAAAGTCTGGAGGAAGACAATGAATACAAGATGAACAATTGATAAAAAAAAACAAGTTTATGTTTGCTGGAGAGTTGTGACAGTTGTTACACAAATGGGGTAACAAATGAATAGTCCCAATGTGATGTTTTCCACATACAAGGCACGTATAAGGACACTACAGACAAATTTTGATGCTAGCAGACTGGAAGATATGATTGTTTTTGGCAGGATATATATCTCTTGATGAGGATATACTATGAACAGTTTGGAGCACTGGGCATGGTCAATCTTTGACATAGTCAATGTCTTGCATCCCATAGAAGAAAAAGACCCATCAGAGTTTTCTTGTAACTTCATTGTAACCTGGATATTGTTTTCTTCATAAAATGATCTTTCTTATTTATGAATATGTATGTTTGCACAATTTTGTGCTCTTGTATGTGCATATGTATTATGTAGACAGATAAATATTTGATCTTGTTGATGTTCCATTCATTAGCTACATAAAGATATTTGAGTAGTAGGAAAGACATTAAAACAATTTCCTCCAGGAAACTTTACTGGGATTGGCTGCCATATTGGGGTATCCTTCAATGGTGACATCAGTTTTACATAAATACATTTTTACACTAAGTGCTACATATTGTTTTTTATCTACAGAGAACACACTGATAGAAATCTAAAATAGATGGTATGGTTCATTTTTATGAAATTATTGCATTCAACTTAAGGTTTTGAATCTTGATTGTTCCACTGTATTGTATTTTCTGTATTGTATTATAACACTTGTTGATTTACAAGTTAATATAGTTAATGTGTTTCTAATGCATTTTTCCTCTGTTCAATTGGAGTAATTTCTATTGCAGCAATAGCCCTCATGAAGAGACTTGTGGTTAAATGGAAGAAGGACCTCTTCAATTCTGTTTCTCAGCAATGTAATTGATGATATGCTAAGATAGTGTTGCATCAGTGTTGTTACTTTAGTGGTTATCAAATACTAATCAACTTGTTCTTTGACACACTCTTGGTTTATTCAATACTTGAAATGTTTCATAACAAGAAATGTAACAGTTGTGTAAGAAAGAGTACACACAGCTATATATGAACTCTTGATTATTATAAAGTTTAATTGTTAATAAATACAATTGCTGCTCCTGTTTTTGTAATAAATGCTCTAACAGAATGTGAAGCAAATTTTCTTATCTATGTTAACCACAAACACAGGTGATGGTTTGTAACTACCCTGTACCAAAAGTACATGAAATAAGTTTTGTATGTTACTTTTGTTTGCATTTGATTTATGTTGTTGCATCCGCCCCCTTAGCTGAGTTGTCAGCACATCTGATTGCCATGCAGCAAGCCCGGGTTTGATTCCCAGCTGGGTCAGAGATTTTTTGTGCCTGGGGACTGTGTGTTGCCTCGTCCTCCTCATCATTTCATCATAATCAATACATAAGTCACCCAGTGTAACATCAACTGAAAAGATCTACATTTCAGTGGCCAAACTTTGCAGGTGGGTACTCCCAGCCATATGATCATTTCATTTGTGTTGTTGCATATCTCTTGCAATCTTTTCTACAGTATTTTGATAAATGATTAAAGCAGTAATTAAACTGTTAAAGAAATTTTGACTGTATGGAGGAAAGGTTTTCAATCACCAGCAACTGCAACATAATAATGCAACTAATAGTATAGTCAGTTCCTAATGAGTTAGAGAGATGAGCAATTTTGTATTTTAGAGAAACTTAAGTCAAATATATGTTTTACTTGTATGAGTTGCCATCCTCATCATACTAGTATTCCACAATTTAAATGTGAGATTATTCCCTTGTAGAATTTTTTTTATAATTTTCCTTGTGTATTGTAGTTTACTAGTGATTTTCATGCCAATTTTTTTTTTTTTTTACACAAGGGGAGCAAAGGAAGCCAAACCAATGGGAAACTTTTTGTTTCTGGCCTGTCTCTTTAGTTATAGTTGAAACAACTGGCAGCCCCATTGTTTATTCAACTTTTTTGTTTTGACCCATGGAATCTGTTCGTTGTCTGCTTCTGTTTCTCATATAAATTAATGACGTACGTATCAAAGGGAAGCAGTGGTTGGGAGAGGAGTGAGACAGGGTTGTAGCCTATCCCCGATGTTATTCAATCTGTATATTGAGCAAGCAATAAAGGAAACAAAAGAAAAGTTCAGAGTAGGTATTAAAATCCATGGAGAAGAAATAAAAACTTTGAGGTTCGCCGATGACATTGTAATTCTGTCAGAGACAGCAAAGGACTTGGAAGAGCAGTTGAACGGAATGGACGGTGTCTTGAAAGGAGAGTATAAGATGAACATCAACAAAAGCAAAACAAGGATAATGGAATGTAGTCAAATTAAGTCGGGTGATGCTGAGGGAATTAGATCAGGAAATGACACACTTAAAGTAGTAAAAGAGTTTTGCTATTTAGGGAGCAAAATAACTGATGATGGTCGAAGTAGAGAAGATATAAAATGTAGGCTGGCAATGGCAAGGAAAGCGTTTCTGAAGAAGAGAAATTTGTTAACATCGAGTATAGATTTAAATGTCAGGAAGTCGTTTCTGAAAGTATTTGTATGGAGTGTGGCCATGTATGGAAGTGAAACATGGACGACAAATAGCTTAGACAAGAAGAGAATAGGAGCTTTCGAAATGTGGTGCTGCAGAATAATGCTGAAGATTAGATGGGTTGATCACATAACTAATAAGGAGGTATTGAATAGAATTGGGGAGAAGAGGAGCTTGTGGCACAACTTGACTAGAAGAAGGGATCGGTTGGTAGGACATGTTCTGAGGCATCAAGGGATCACCAATTTAGTATTGGAGGACAGTGTGGAGGGTAAAAATCGTAGAGGGAGACCAAGAGATGAATACACTAAGCAGATTCAGAAAGATGTAGGCTGCAGTAGGTACTGGGAGATGAAGAAGCTTGCACAGGATAGAGTAGCATGGAGAGCTGCATCAAACCAGTCTCAGGACTGAAGACCACAACAACAACAACCTTTGTCATACAAAGCATGCAAATTTACTGTGTTTGTTAGTAGTACTATCATAATAATAAGCAGTAAACGGTCCACTGCACTAAATGCTAATACCACAAATTACTTTGAGAATTCCTAATATGGTTCAAAGTAAACTTACTGACAGGCTTGAGCAAAACAAATTACAGCCAATACAGCTTTGATCACAAATTCCCACAGATTCAGATTCTTTATTGGTCATTCAGCATCATTACATGCTATAGACTTTGTCAGTTCACTTAACCTATTAATTTTACAAAATAAATTTTTACATATTTAAGTTGATATTGGGCATTTCTAAAAATTCTTCTAATTAATAGAATGGATTAGTTAACAAGAAGTTATGTACATTTTCTTTAAATAATTTGTCAGGCTTTATCGACGCATTCTTAGACAATTTGTTATATATTTTAATTGCCATATACTTATGACTGTTGTTAGTTTTAGCTAATCTATTTTGTGGCAACAGCAGAGAAGTACAGGTTCTTGTATATTAGTCATGCCTTTGATTTATTACACTTAAATTAGGTAGTTCAGCAAGTATGTAGTTAACACTGTCAAGAATATATAAATTATTAACTGTTAAAATTCTATATTTAATGAACATTGATTTACAATGTGTCCTATTATCTACCTTAGCCATTACTCTGATGGCTTTCTTCTGAATCACCATAATTTCATTTATTTTTCTGCTGTTTCCACAGAGTATTAACCCATACCTTAAAACAGATTGAAAAAAGGCAAAGTACACTGTCCTTACATATTCAAATGTCACACAACACATCAATCTCGTCAACAAATATATAACTCTTGGCAACCTAACCACTATGTGATCAACATGAGAGTTCCATGTTAGACTGTTGTCAAGTATGATACCTAAAAACTTTCCTTTTATTTTTCTATTTTTGTAGCCTTTGATAGACTGAACCACTTATTCTGGGTCTTTTCCTCATTTAATAGTAGATCATTTGCATTAAACCATGACGTTGCATTTTCTTTTGCCAATTTCATACCACTTACGAAGTTACCAAATACATGGTTTACAGATAGAAAAGTTGCATCATCTGCCTACATATATGTCTTTACATTTATATTTCCTGGTAAGTGATTTGTGTGTACAAGGAAGAGAAATGGTCCTGATTTAGATCCCTGTAGCACTCCGTGTTGAACCTCGAGTGTGTTTGACAGATGACTTCCTGAACTCACCACCTGTTTCCTTTAATTGAGGTATGATCTGATGAGTTTTAAACTTTTATCACATATTCCATAGTACTCAAGTTTAGAGAGCAAAAGTGAGTGGTCAACACAGTCAAAGGCTTTGCTCAGATCACATAAGGTTACCTGTGTGTGAGCATGGTCCTCGAATGCTGCTAAAATGTCTCTGACTAAGAACTCTATGGCATGTATAGCTGACCTTCCTTTTCTGTAACCAAACTGTGATGCAATTAACATATCATTTAGTTCTAGGTACAGGAGATACCTACTGCATATGACCATTGGAAAATACAAAGGGTACACCACACCATAGAGAACAGGGTTAGCTGGGAGCATCATGTCCTTCAGACCATAAAAAGGTTGTCATCAGCTTCTTTTACCATTAGCACAATCACACAATTTGGCAACGTCAGTGTCACGAAGTACACTTATATTGGCATTTTCACTTTATTATGTGCTATGGAATCATCTTATGGGGCAATCCATCACATCAAAGAACATTTTCTCTCTGCATGAAAAGGTTGTCCAAATTTTGCACAGACTGCAACTGAGAACTCCTGTCATTGTCTCCTTAATTCTAATATAACAATATTATGAAAAGTATAGTTGCTACTCACCATGCTGTGGAGATGCTGTGTCACAGATGTGCACAACAAAAAGATTGTCACACAATAAGCTTTCTGCCAACAGGCCTTTGTGAAAAGTAGACAACAAATGCACACACGCACACACACACACACACACACACACACACACACACACAAAACTCACACACACATGACCACAATCTCTGGTAGCTGTAGCCAGACAACAAACAGCAGCGCATATGGGGGTAAGGAAGAGGCTGGGGTGGGCAGGGGGAGGAATAGCAGGGTAATGGTGGGGGACGGTGAAGTGCTGCTGCAAGAGAGCATGCAGGTACAAGGTGGAGAGAGGGTAGGGCAGCAAGGTGCAGTCAGGAGGTTAGACGGAGGGCTTGGGAAAAAGAGGGGCGAGGGGAGGGGGGGGGGGGGAGGGGGTAGTGGGAAAGGAAAGAAGAAGGCCAACAGATTTTCCATGTGGTGTGGAAGTTGCGATTCAACTCATTAGTGAAGTGTCCATGAGCTGCATATCACACGAAGTGCCTGGCACTTGCTCAAAATTTAACACCATAGGCTATGGGTTGGTAGTGTTCTCCTTTGATGCATGCAGCAACTGTTCTGAAGAGATGACGTCCACAGCAGCTGGCAAAGCAAGTTAACCATACTTTTAATGTTTTTATCATTTGCCATTGTGTTCATAGGCTTACCACTTGTAGGAAAGATGATGCACAAGTAAATAATTATTTTACTGATAACATGCATGTAACACACCAAAGAATAAATAGTAAGCAAGTAAGTACACAAATACAAGACAGAAATGGAAAGTACTCTAAATTAAATATAACAGTCAATGCAAAGACGTTCCAAATTTTTTGTCTTAAAGATTGACTATTTGCAGTGCCACAATGTACTCTTTAACTCTTTAAACATCCTGTTGTCTCACGTACATAAGAGGATCTACAGAATATATATACAAATAAAATACTTAAATAAATGACCACCTTTTCTGCTCACTGTTTTGGCAAAGTGACCCATTGCAGTCTCTTCTGTTTCTCTTTGTGTCCACAAAATGGCCTGACATGAGTGTATATATGTAATAATCAGTGCTATGTTTGAGCTCTATCAGTTCATAAGTTACTCTTAATTCAGTTCTATCACTATTATGATGAGTTACATATTTTGGCTTGTTACCATTGTACAGATAAACTGTCCAACAAGATTTTTCACGTCTTTTCAAGAAACTCTCAAGAGTCATGAAATTATTTCAGAACTGCTATGAACTGCCAGTGTACAGTATGTTTGAGGATGTATAATCCTTAACACTTGTGTTTTAGCAACAGTACTCTATTAAGATAAGTACTTGCTGCACAATCCTATATTTATAAGCAGGAACTAAGATAGGGATAAGTTGTTCCATCATATACATTTTTCAGGATGTGGGTGACACTATTTAGGACAGCTAGCTAAGAAGATACATGCCCTTATCCACTTTATTACATTCAAATATGTTGTTATTTTGAAGCTCTGAACTGCCGGACCTGTAATTTAATTTTCTTCTTGTGCCACATAAGCACAGCTTGGCTGTCTTCATGTCACTGTTGGGCTTGTGCTGAAATTTAAGAATTCTTGACTAGATTCTACCAGTGAATGCACAGTACCTTTTCACTCAGTAACTTTGTATGTTATTTCTAAAATGTACAGTAACTTCCCTCATTATGAATAGTACATATCAGAGAACACTGCTGGTAAATATATCTTGATATCTGACACTTAAGACTGTTATCTGGTGAATATCAAATGGTATTTTTGACATTTTCCTTCATTTCTGCCATGATGCCACTCAGCATTCTCATGGCACATGTGTTTATTTGTTGCTGCACTGTGGTATTCCAAACTGGGATGCTAACTCTCAAAGGTTACACAAAGGCCCAACAGATTCCACAACTTGTGGTAATACTGCAATTCCTGTCCCATTCTGAAGATGCATGGCACCCACTCCTATGCATGTCACATGCAAAAAGATCATGAAAAATCCACAAACTGCTTACTGTTCTTAAATATTAAACTATTATATGATTTTCACTATTGCGGCCATCATTCATTGTCTCGGTGGACACAGGGATTCATATCACTTTGCTGGACTTATTAATGTGCAGAAAGTTCTGGTTGAGAATTACAAATTATTTAGAAATAAAGGAGATGGCTCACTGAAAGGCAGAATTGCTGTTTCATTGATAGGTACACAAACGGAAGATATAGAGCTTTGCTAGCTTTCAGAATGCACTTCCTTTCTCAAGCTTGTAGGGAAAACATGTACATGCACGCGCGCGCGCACACACACTCACTCACACACACACACACACACACACACACACACACCTGTCTCCCTACATTGTGCTCAGTTGACTGCCAGCCTCTAGCCTCACCCACCTGTCTCCATCCCTCACCTCACCCCACCCCATGCCACCTCACATACCCCTCTCACCCCAGTAGATTCACTGTGAGCCATGAAAGAGCTGGAAGTCATCTGGGCACAAAATAGGGAGACAGGAATGTGCATGTGAGTGAGTGTGTGTTTGTGTGCATTTTTTTCTCTACAAGCTGGAAAAAAGAACATTCCAAAAGTTAACAAAGCTCTGTACCTCCTGTTTGTGTATTTATTGACAACACAATGTTCTGCATGATTGATATGCTACATCACATATTGCTCCATAGAGACATGAAAAACGTGCCGTAATACCTATATTTAAACTCTTGGCCTTTCCATGACAATATTGTCTTTACGTCTTTTGTTTGTTGTATTGTATTGGATTCTTTCCAAACTGGAATCAGGAAAACATTAATTCCTTTTATGAGTTAATGTTCAATTACTTTGCCTGGAAGCTACTTGAGTATTGCTACATCTCTGGCAATCCTGTGAAAACAGGTTTAAGAACATGGAGAAGAGAAGGGTTTACTCAATGGAACTGTTGAATGTGGAAAGAGGGAGTGTAGAATGATACACCTTGTAGGGAAGGTAAGATTAAGAATTCATTTTACATTTAGGTCACAAATTTATTTGTAAATATGGCTACATGCTGAACATTTATTATTTTGTGTGTGTGTGTGTGTGTGTGTGTGTGTGTGTGTGTGTGTGTGTGTGTGTGTATTTTTTTGTTTGTTTTTTATTATTATTAAATAGCGTGTGTGTGTGTGTTTGTTTGTTTTTTATTGTTATTAAATATACAGATAAGAGGAATGGCAACCAAGTTGTCTATCCACATGAATGGCCACCGACAGACTGTGGCCAAAAACCAAGTGGACCACCCTGTTGCTGAACAAGCTGCCAAACATGATATCCCTCATCTCAATGACTGCTTCACAGCCTGTACCATATGGATCCTTCCCACCAACACCAGCTTTTCTGAATTGCACAGGTGGGAACTTTCCCTGCAGTACATCCTACGTTCCCTTAATCCTCCTGGTCTCAACCTTCATTAGTCACTGTCCTCACCCATCCAGCCCCCTCCTTGTTCCTATTCCAGCACTCACATCCATCATTTCACCGCCACACCCAGTCTTTTAATTTCTTTTTATTTCTCTCCTTTCCGCTACTGCCCCCCCCCCCCTCTCCACACCTTCTCTCCTGCCCTCCATTTAAACTGCAGCACTTCACTGTCCGCCACCCCCACCATACTGTACCTCCCCCTCCCCACCCCAGCCTCTTCCATACCCCCACCCAGTTGCCACTCCCATCATGCACCTCCATACTCCTACCCAGTTGCCACTCCCATCATGCACTGGTGCAGCTGCTCGCAGTGTGGTTTCAGTTATCTGGGACTGCAGACGTGTGTGCACATTGCGTTTGCATGAGTGAGTGTTTGCACATGTGTGTTTGCGTGTCTATTGCTGACAAAGGCCTTAATGGCTGAAATCTATAATTGTATGAATCTTTTTGTTGTGCCTATCGCAACTCAGCATCTCCACTATATGGTGAGTAGCAACTTTCTCTCTCTTAAATTGTTAAAGATAAAAGTTACTAATTCCTACCCACCATGTTTTACACATTACAATAATATGAATTCTTCTATGGCATTGAAGGAGAGTTTGTTCTCAGATTTTCATTTGCTGTCTGTCAGACATTTTACATCACTGGAAAAGTTATCAAACATTTTAGTTGTGGCATTGTGCATCTCTTTTAGTGTTTAATAAAGTCTTAATATGGAGTATCGAGTGTTATTTTCCTTTCTGGTATTGTAATTATGTACATCATCATTCCTTTGGGACAGAAGAAGATAATTTATAACAAAATTCATGAGGGAATAAACAGACAGTGAAATAGCAGTCAGAATGGCCAACTCCTTAAACAGATAACTACAAGATGATCGTGGGTGAGCACCATATATTATTTGTACAGCACGTTTTTATGCAATGATGAATTTCTTTCTCAGAAATGAATTACCCCAGAACATTATTCCACATGACTTTATTGAGCAAAAATATGTCAACTTACTGATTTGCCTCTCCCCAAGATTTGCAATGATTCTAACGAGGAACCCCTTGAGTCCAGGGTTACAAATTCATTATTTAGTAAGGTGCATTTGAGTGTTGAGTTAACAATTATGACAGTAAAAATATAAGGTGCTTGTGACGCACCACGTGATCAGGAGGGCAACAGAAAATGAGTGACCTGCAGGTACAGAGGTCAATCTTCTATGGGATGTATGTATTGCACGTGACAAAATGGACATTATTGACATTCAAGAAATGTTCAAAACAAGTCATTAACTTGTGCCATGAACACAAAATCAAAAATGGTATGCCACAGTGATCACAAAGGTTCACACCATCAAGATCAAAGGCAAACTCCCTGGGAGTTACAAACCTTGCAGGTCATTCAGCAAGGTATCCACTCTTAAGGAATGCAGATAGAATCATAATGGTGAGATCTGAAGGAATGTGATGGCATGCAGCCAAATACGGAACAATCTGCTGTGGAGCTTACCATGAAACTGGCTATCCTTATGGCATAGCTACATGTAATGTGACAATATCTTTCATAGGTATGGAAAAAAAACATCCAGAGGCTGAATTTGTCCAGTGGTTCCAAGTGCCATGAGTTGCAACGTTATATATTTTTCAGGAAGGATAGTTTGCACTAAATGAGTATGATTTTTACACGCAGACCAGATATCAAGCAAAAGCAAGTTATTTTGACTGTCTATTCGTCAAAAGTTGTGCTCGTACCATAGCTGTAGTTCTCTTATGCCAATTTTCCCAATCTTGCTCACTGTGATGTAAATATTCCCTACTGCCCTTTGCAAGATCGTGAACACGAGAAAGAGCCATAGGGAGCAAAGCACCACCAACTTCTTGCAGCACAATAAATAATTTTCCAACCAATTTACCATCCAGATTAATAGTCAGTGTAATTGTTCATGAATGTGTTATGGCACTGATGTTGGTTGATCTTGATACAACTCTGTTGGTACCTCTAATTTCCAGAGATCCCTTCACAGGCATTTACTCTTCCAATCTTGAATTTTTGGAGTTGGAAACAAATTCCATACTGAATGATGGGATAAGTTTGTTTATCTCATCTACAGATGTTCGTGCTGATTCTACAGTTTACTGTGCTTTGTTAAGTTGCTGCTTCATTTGGAATTTCGTTGTCTTATGTGTTCCAATTCTGTAGCACTATTTGAAGTTATTCAACCATGCTCTGCTACCCTTTAAATCTGTGTTGTATACCATCTGATGTGCAAAATGTATTAGGCCGCTGTCATGCACATCCTGTAAATTGTATCAAGCATCCTTGAAATGCACAAACACCAGTTTTTATAGCAAGTGTGCCTTGCGTGCCATTGAATATCTGTAGCTTTTCTTATGGACTACATGGTCATACAGCTGCAGACTTCTTCGAAATCTGTTCATAATTGTTTTCTTTACTATGCTGTGGATGATCTTCCATATACATATTATGTTTAGTACCTGCTCCTTGGGCAATGATTGTCCTTCAGTATGTTTCACTGAAGATGGGATGTACACGTTACATGCACAAACTCACCTCATACACTGACCTCTTCCGCTACCATGGCTGCCCCTTTATAAACAATCATCACCCTCAGTATTGTTAAATAAGGGCTCTTTAACAAAATTACAATAAAAGCTCTCATTTTAAAACCAATGACACATTTCAACAACTACAATAACTTTTATAGAGTAAATACAAAATTGAATTTTCAAGTATATAATAACTTAACCATGTATAAATGCTCAGATATGTGGTGTTAACAATCTTCTTACTATTTTAATTAAAAAGGTTCATGGTTCGGGGAATGTTCCTACCAATTACAGGACCTACACCCTACAATACAATTACAATATAGTAACTGGTTTCTTTGTATCCATTCCACAAGTACATGTTTACCTACACCCCTACGTCAGATATTACTGTTTATGGTCGAAAAATACATGTTTTTAAAATCAGTTTCAATGGACTGTTACATTTCAGTCTTCGCCTGATTCTTCTGTTGGTACTTCTACATTCATGAAGGTTGCATTGCCTTTGATATGCAGAGTATATATTCTTTCATTATATGGAGTGAAAGCAATAACAGATCTATGCATATCCTTTGAGACTATAAACTCAGCTCCATGCTCCCTTTGCTATTCATCTTTTCCTCAATAACGTAGGGAGAATTTATGCTTATGAATCTCACCACTTACCTTCCACCTGATTTCCTGAAGAGCAACAACTTCTGTTCCATACCTTAGCACATCTTCTGAAATACTATTCATAACTCCCTTCTGCAGCATTGTACATATGTTTCATGTTCCAAATTTAAGCACTGGTATATGCCTATTACTGTTCCTTGGCACAATTTGTCTTCTAAGGTCAGTCCAAGATTCCTTGTTAAATTATTTGTGATGATAGGCTTTTTACGAGGCAAGGATATTGACCCTGCACTCAACCCTAATTTGGAGGACGAGGCATTCATTTTGGGGTTAACTCCCCTAAAGGAGCAGATGACCTAGTCTAGGGACTTCCCCACCCCAAGGTGTGGAACGCACTTTGTCTGGGTCCTCTGCTGGGACCAATATACCAGCATAGCTGCTGCCGCCATAGCCCCTCTCCCCCCCCTCCTCCCCCTGCCCACAGTTTCTTCAGAGTTTACACAGAGACCCAAAACACTGTTTTGTAAAATAAGGACTCAAACTATACAGGTTGTTTTAAAAATACTTTTACAAACTTTGGGGCCAGATTTATGACACAAAAACATGGAAAAAATTTCTTGTAAACATGTCAGAAAATCCTTTCTTTTCAAGTTATTAATGAAAGTTGTTGTTCAGCTGCTTTCCAGGTACAACCCAGCAATTCCACTTACCTGTGCACCAGTTTCACTCATTGTGTCCTAGATGGTGTTTTGTTGCCAGGGAGACTTCTTTAGATTTGTCATTCATATGCCTTCAACATATCCAGTGTGTGCATGTACTACAGGTAGCGAGTTAACCTGAAAGTGTTCTGTTCAAACATGGCAGGGTATTCATTTCGTGAGCTGGCAGGTATGGTTTTTATGTATGGCTGCATGAATGTCATGGGTACCAGGCTGCACAGCTGTATCAGATGGCATTTCCAGACTGAAGACAGTAAAGTCATCGAGCCATCGATACTGTGTATTGTTGCATTGCCAAGACAGGATCTGCAGCACCACAGACAAACAATTGAGTGGCATGTTGTTTGTATGCCTGACCAGAAAGAGCATGTTCTGTGGGTTTCAAAGAAGGGACAGGTATCAATGCATGACAAGTGGCCTTGGCATGATGCTTACCTCCAAGTTTAGCAGAGAGGACGCTTCTCAAGCAGCTCATGCATCTGTACCATCTTCAGTGTATGCATGACCTTATGTTTGATGATCACCCACCACAGGTGAGCTTTTGTCGATGATTTATTGCACAATCTGCCAACCCATTATCTGTCTCTTCAGTTTCGTTTACTGAGGCAACATTTGGGAGAGATGAAATACGTGTCCCCAACCAGCATATATGGGCCACTCACAATCACAATCCTCATGCTACAGTTCAGCAGCATCAGTTTAAGATTAACGTTTGGGCTGGAGTTGTAGATGACTGTCTGATAGGGTCATACGTCCTCCTAGCATGCCTTACAAGTGCTGTATACAGGGAATAATTTCAGTCTCAGTGTTTGAGATTTGCTGGTTGGTATCTGTCATGATAGCTGTATAAATACAGGAGGACTAGTTCCATGGCCTGCATGTTCCCCCAATCTCAGTCCTTTGCATAACTATCTCTCAGGACACATTGAGCAATTGGTCTATGCAGCAGACCACCCAGATGCAGAAACTCTTCATTGATGGGTGCTAAATACTACACTGTTGAGCGCCCATAACACCATATCCATCCATCCATCTATCTTCATTGATGCGTCATGGACGTTTGAGAAACCAGTTGAAACCATCTGGGAGTATCCGAAAAGATGCGACAGTCCATTATTTTCAGAATGCACGTGTGTTTCAAAGCAGGAGGATAACATTTTGAGCATTTATTATGAATTTCTGTGTTGATGAGCACCAATCACCTAAACTGAAAACTTGAAGGTGTTTTTTGTGTGTGTGTAAGGAACCCATCCCCAAAGTTCCTAAAATTACTTTGGAAATACCCTGTATAATCAGCTACAAAAAGATATCAAAGACACAAAGGAACTGCAAATTTAAAATATGTCTTAAAGTACTAAAGAGACAATGCAACAAAAATTATTACAAATAAATAATCAGCTTGGCCAAGTTCGTAAGTTCAATCAAAAACCAAGGTGTACTATCAAAGCAGTTTGCTGTTCCTATAATCTTGTCTTGTGGAAATTGGTGATAAATTGTGTATATATGACTATATTATGAATTTCTTATATATATTCTGTTACACATTAGTCTTATCTTATTTACTTCAGCTATGAACAATACATATATGTGTGTAAATTGACGTGAATACAAAGAAACTTGTCTGTAGCTGAATGAATAATTAATAAATAAATTGTCATTGTCTCTATCCAGGAGTACACTGGAAAGCAAGCACAATATGTGGAGATTAAAATACCCTCAGCCATAGACATTATGGTGTTCTGTAGAATACACTTATACAGTTTGATGTAGACCTATGTCTACAGTGCACTATCTTTTCAATGTTAATAGTTGGAGGAGGTGTTGGTGATAATGATAACAACAATAATAACTTTATTCATCATCAGATGATACAAGGACCATTCTTCTGAATTCATCAGTTCATAACAAGAGAACATACACATGCACATTAAAAAAGAAAAGAAAATAGAACTGTGACATGGCAGAACAGGTTTACAAGTAATTTGCTTACACATGAGACTTGATGTGAAAGTAGAGAGTATTTCACCTTAGAAGCTAAGATTTATTTTAGGTTAGTTATTTTAGAAATGACTGAAAACAAAAACTGGATGATTAAATGTTATCATGAATGAATTGTCTTTACTCTTTGCAACACAAAGTTACTCGTCTAGTGAACAGTGTTTGTTGGCAGCCAATATTCTTTTTAGGCTGGCTTGAAATTATGTATTAGGGAATGATGTTACTGAACTTGGTTATGTATTGGAAAGCCTCAGTCCTGTCCACAGTGAGTTTCTTTGATAATCTGCACTTCTACGGCTTAAGAGACGAAACTCATCTTTGCTTCTGGTGTTGTGTTTGTGCAGATCAGAGTTTACATTTTGTTAATGTGTTTGGACCAACCTGGTATTGTGGTTGTGCAGATCAGAGTTTACATTTTGTTTAAGTGTTTGGACCAAAAAGATTGATTTAACTATATATATATTTATAGGAGTTAATAGCCCAGCTTTATGGAATAGGTCATAGATTGAGTGTCTTTGTTTTGCACCACAAATTATTCTTATAGCCTACGTCACCAACTTTATAAGTTTGTAAAGGTTTGCTTGAGTTGTGGTATCCCATACTTTTGTCTCGTAGTTCCCACAGGATGACATCAACACACGATAAGCAGTCCATAGTACATGGGTGTCACTGTAGTATTCACTAAGCATATTTATTGCAAATATATTTCTAGTCAGTTTGCTTACTAGAGGGCGAATGTATGTATCCCATTACATTTATCTTCTATTATTATTATTCCTAGGAACCTTACATAGTTTTCCTTGATGGTAGTAGCAGTTCCAGTACACAATGGAAATTTACAATAAGTCTGCCTTATAGGGTTTAAATCCATTACTGCTGTTATTTTGTGCTGACACTAAGATGAATTTCATTGAAGAACTGAATTATTTCATTTTTAATTCAGTTGCACAATATTTTGAGTTTGTCATAATCTTTATGCTTGCACGCAGTAGATGTATCATCAGCATAGAGAATTATCTTTGAATTTGAGGAGCAGTATTTTATGTCATTTACATTAGTCAAGAAAAGACGGGGTCCCAGCACCAAGCCCTGCAGTATCCCATATTTCATATCGGTAATGTTAGATCTGTGTGTTCCACTCGCTGATCTCAGTAGCACAAGGTGCTTCCTCTTAGATAAAATTTTATTAGATAAGGTTGGTTGGTTGGTTTCGGGGAAGGAGACCAGACAGCGTGGTCATCGGTCTCATCGGATTAGGGAAGGATTGGGAAGGAAGTCGGCCGTGCCCTTTCAGAGGAACCATCCCGGCATTTGCCTGGAGTGATTTAGGGAAATCACGGAAAACCTAAATCAGGATGGCCGGATGCGGGATTGAACCGTCGTCCTCCCGAATGCGAGTCCAGTGTCTAACCACTGCGCCACCCCGCTCGGTTATTAGATAAGGTACAGTGCCTCTAATGCCTGTGTTCCAAAACTTCTGTGTGAGTATTATTATATTGACACAGTGAAACCCCATTTCAAGATCAAGGAATGTGCTTTAATGTATTCCTTGTTTACAATAGCAGTTATTTAGGTTACCACAATTGATTTGTTTTTCATGAAAGCATTCTGATTTTCAAAGATGAGATAATTTTTATTTCAGAATGTGACAATTTCTATTCTGTATTAGTTCTTTTATGATCTGTGTGAAAGAGGCAAGATGAAGATTGGTCAATAGCGTACTGCTTTCAGTCTACCTCCTTTCTTGAAAACTAGGGTACCTGGGCTATTCGCAACAGGTCAGGAAAACTTATTGATATTAAAATGTTTGTAACGGCAGTGGAAAGTGGTCCAGATATGTTGTCAACGCAGGAGTTTAAGATGTTCAAAACCCACTGGCAGCTGCCATGTAAGAGGACAAGTGCACTTGAACACCCTAACTTTTGACATCTTGCAGATTTATTGGTTGTTATTCTTTGAATGCTGTTAAACGTAACATAGATGGTGCTACCTGAAAGATATGGCATTTAAATCTACCGCACTACTGTTCATCGAGACTCTGTGAAACTTGGCAACAGGGTCACGGACACACCTTCAGTTGTGCATGTTTTAAGGAGCTTTTGCACATGCGTAACTTGTGTGATGTAATTGCCTAACGAGCCAAATACATACAGTGTTGTTAAATGATGTGCACGATTCCTGATGTGCACAGCTAGCCCTTGCCTTTCAACTAGAAGTTTATGTCAGGGCCACCAGGTGGTAGCACAGTGCAGCGGAATTTTACCTCCGTTTGCTCGGCATAAATCCTAGTAGATGCTAGCACACTCCTCAGATATGCTAATTCACTCACTATAAACTGTAGTAAAATTAGATCGGACGTCAGTATATGTTAAAGTTGTACTATCAGTAAATCTATTTTGTGGGTTTCTTATTGAGTTATAGTATATTAAGTTATGAATTTTATAGTAAGTAATCCATTTGAGGTGCTGACGAGGAACCTGGCTCTCTATCCTACCCTTCAACAGTCCCAACACACCCTTCAAACCCACCTTGACCATTTCACCACTTAGTGTAACCAGTGGCTTCTTTGTCTCAACCCCTCCAAAACCCAGGCAATCATCATAGGCCTCACCACCCGCTCCTTCCGTCTCCTTGATTTCTGCCTCACCCTTCGTGGTCGTCCCATCCAGCTGACCCCTTCCCTGAGATACCTGGGCCTCACCCTCGACCGTCACCTCACCTGGACCCCTCACCTCCTGACCATCCAGCAGAGAACCCATTCCCGCCTCCTTTCTGGCCTGACATGGGGATTGCATCCTTCCACCATCCTCCACACCTACAAATCCCTCTTCTGTCTTATCCTCTGTTATGCCAGCGTTGCCTGGATCTCCACCCCCACCAGTTTTTACAAGACCCTTCAAATCCTCTAACACCATGCGCTCCGCCTTGCCTTCCGTATCCGCCTTCCTTCCCCCACACGGCTCTTGAATGAACTCGTCCCCTTCCCCCACATCCTCCTCTTCCTCCAACATCTACGCAGGCCTGATCCCTCCCACCCCCTGGTTTCCTCCTTCCTCTCCATCCCCCGCCCATTGACGTGCCTCTACTGCTGTATCCCTCCCTCTCTCCACCTCTACACCCTCCATCTTCTTCATCAGGGCAATTTCCAGTGCCTCCTCCTACCGGATGATGAACTTCGCCATGACATATACCCTTCCTTCCATCTATAGCCTGGCCTTGTTCCCCCCCTCCCCAGGGCCCCCTTTTTCCTCACCCCTCTTTCTCCCAGAGCGGATTTTCCTCGTTCCCCCCTTAGTCCCTGCAGCCCCTCTTCGGCTGTTTTCCTCTCCCGTCCCTTCCCTTCCCAGCCCTCCTTCGGTGTGCCTCCCACCTCATCCCCCTTTCTCTCCCCTCCTCCTTCCCCCTTTTCCCATTTCCCTTGTCCCCCCCCCCCCCCCCCCGACTCCCATGCAGATCCTCCCAGGTTAGTGTTGTGTTTCAGTGCCGTTCTACAGTGTCATCTTGTGATGTGGGTCAACCTGTTTATCGTCCATGGCAGTTCCTTGCTATGCTGCCCGTCATGTGGCCGTCTTACTCATTCTACGGACTTTTATGCTCTGGTCGTACTTTGCCTGGTGCCTTTTAATGTAGTGTGTGGTTTTTTTGTGTAACATACCTTTTTAGATTTTTATCTCCGATTTACAGTCACCACTTTGTATGTATTATTTGCTTCTATTCAGTCTTTTTTTGTTTCTATATTCCGCAATGTTATCTCCTTTATATTGTTTTTAAATGTCTTGCTGTCTATTTACATGTCTTGGCTGAAGAGCAGCGCTTATGCTGCTGCCAGCCTGCCCCTGATGGGGAATGGAAATGACAATAAAGGAAAAAAAACTGACAAGGGAAACTCCCCATCTCACCCTCTCAGATTTAATGGTAAGATGGTCCAGTGGATAGTCCATAAAAAACTGAACACAAATGAAGCATGAAAACAGGAAGACACTGTACTGGACTGTGAAAAAAAAGCAACAGTAAACGGTCCAAGAACAAAAAATGGAATAAATAGCAGTTTGAAACAGCAATGGGGTCGTGGGTAAGTGGTCACAGTATTGGACAGCAAGCAGCCGAACCGTGTTCAAAATTCCCTAGTGCCAATATACTCGTACATTGGTTATAGAATATGAGTTATGTGGTAAGAATACATTTCTGTTGCAAGCAAATGTGATGAATAGTGAGAGCAGGCGAGATACCACATAGACATCTCACAGAAATAAAAACAACAAATAAAGGGGCGTGAACAATGTTACAACAAATGAATTCAAGAGTCAAAACTTCCAAAACGGAACACAACTTCAAAAACGTTAAAAACATATATTTTGACAGGGAAAACTATGATTGTGAAACTGTAGCGTTCATTCGTTGCAGCTTATGTGACAAACTGTTATGTTTTCGTCATTTCTTTGGGAGTGATCACATTCACATTCATACAAACACGTGAATCGGGGAAGGAGGCACATCTCACTCACTCATCAGGCATACAAGTTAGCTGCGTTGATAAGAGATTTCTATCATATGACACACGTACTGTCATTAATACCGGCCGGCCGAGGTGGCTGTGCGGTTAAAGGCGCTGCAGTCTGGAACCGCAAGACCGCTACGGTCGCAGGTTCGATTCCTGCCTCGGGCATGGATGTTTGTGATGTCCTTAGGTTAGTTAGGTTTAACTAGTTCTAAGTTCTAGGGGACTAATGACCTCAGCAGTTGAGTCCCATAGTGCTCAGAGCCATTTGTTTGTCATTAATACCGTGTATGACACACCAGACGTGTTTTCTGGTGGAGGATTCGGTTGACTTGTTGACTTGTCATCAAAGATATGCGGTTCCCATTCGAAGGCTACTTTCTTTGGGCTGCTAATATAGTAGTTGTGCATTATAGGACCCTTCCTTACACCTCGCTGTTGCAAACAGACGCCACACCCGACGCAGACATAAATTTGAATATAACAAATGGACACGTCAATTACCGGACGGACAGTTCATAATTTTGTGAAAAAAGTGGCACGATACAGCTTTAAATACGGGCTCATTCACTTTGAGGCCCAACATTGCCACCGATTAAGCACGACGCCATCGCTCTTCGTCTGTGCTCGATGCTGTACTCCTTGAGCTTGGACCGTTCACTGTTTCTATTACGCTTAGACAGCTCAGCACACCTTCTTCCTTTTTTTATGCTTGATCTGTATTCAGTTTTTACGGGCTGCCCACTGGGCGCTCTTGCCTCGAAATCTGAGGGGGTGCGATTGGGAGTTTACATTGTGAGAATCATAAGGGCCTAATGCACATCATCGGTGACTGTAAGGTAGTAGCATTTATTCACGCTTCTGAAATCTGTTGCTGCGCGGGATTAGCCGAGCGATCTTACGCGCTACAGTCATGGACTGTGCGGCTGGTCCCGGCGGAGGTTCGAGTCCTCCCGCAGGCATGGGTGTGTGTGTTTGTCCTTAGGATAATTTAGGTTAAGTAGTGTGTAAGCTTAGGGACTGATGACCTTAGCAGTTAAGTCCCAAAAGATTTCACACACATTTTTTTTAAAAAAATCTGTTGATCTTGTGGCGAGTCAGATTTAAGTGTGCTGTATGCCCACATTGTATACAATTACGAAAATGCAGGAAAAGCTGTATCACTGGTTTTCTGATATTCACTTCTGATATTCGACGGTGTGTTTTAGGCCCTTGTGGATCTCGGCGCCTCATTTGTATTCTGGTCAAATGACCATGTTGGTGGACATTACTACTTGAGTTTGATCGTTTCCACTTTGTGTTTGAAGTCGGTTGTTTACTATGCGCGAATCGGCTACCGTGTGCAGTGTAAACGTGAACTGTGTTGAATCTATTTTAAATGCTAACCGAAAAGTAAAGCTGTGAACACGGGTAATGAGCCGTACTTGGGTAGCTCAGTCGGTAGATCAGCTGCCCGCGAAAAGCAAGGTCCCGATTTCGAGTCTCTGTTCGGCACACAGCTTTATTCTGCCAGGAAGTTTCATATCAACGCACACTTCGCTGCAGGGTGAAAATCTCATTCTGGGAACAGCAAAACAAATTACTAGAAGAAGTTAGCCGCAAAGGAACTAGAGCCTCCGAGAACAGAGTCTTTGATTGAGAGAGTAACGAAATCAAATAAGCGTGAACGTTAACAAGAAAGTGTCCAGATAGCACAAGTTGTTGTGTGGGTGCAGAGTACGAGTACGGATTTCAGCCCAGAAGACCTAGACTGCACTTTATTACGTACAAAATACCAAAATTTCCAAAGCAATTCTTTCTTTTGTCAGATAAGTTATGGGTCTTCTTATTATTATCAGTGTTGTTATTATTATCATTTGTAGTAGCTGTATAAACTTGTTGATAAGCATAACTGTTATACAGCAGATGCTATTAATTTCACATCCCCAAAATCTTCTGAATCTAAAAATTTGTGAACATGCAGAATTTATACTCGCGACCCGCCAGTGTCAAATTTATACTATGATAATGACGACCAACGGTTCGGTTTTAGGGCGATAAACTACGGGGTCATCAGTGCCCTTGGTAGTAGGTTAACAAATAAAGCAAAAGCCAAAACTGCATTTCGCGATGCTGAGCTGTCGGGATGATTTTCGTGCTCACGGCGCCAGCGCCTGTCGTGACGCAATACTACAGGTATTGCAAGCGTGGGGGCAACAGGTTTCCGGCGCGGCCAGCAGATGGCATGCTCGGCGATGACTGGCTTCAGTTGTCAAAATATTCTGAGGCCGGCACAGTATCACGTGAGTACCGTAGGAGATTAATCGTTTACGGAATTACGGGTCATTCTGCGATGTTCACAACGATAATGACAGAGGCATTACAGTACGTCATTGTCTCAATGGTAGTGTCTTCTCTAATAATTAATGGCATTATCACTCAGTTTCTAGCAGCAACCCAATACGTCAGACATTCGTAGCTTAAAAGTATGAGAAAGAAATGACTAAGTTGTCATTCTCGGCGCTGTTACTTTGGGCAGTTTGCACTTCTGAATCAACTAGTTCATAGGATTTTGCATACCGGTAATATGAAAATTTTAATATGCTTCTCTACGCTTCCCGGATGTGGTGATTTGGCCATACTTCATTACTGTTTGACAAAGCTATTGGTGGTTTTGGAGATCATATTTCTGAAATTTCCGAAAGTTATTTGCAAAATTAAATTCATTTTCCACCGTTTGCCTTAATTTCACTATCGTTAAAAAACTACTAAGGAAAATAGTTGTGGGATCACCTGAACAAGTCGAGCAGTTTCCACCTCGTAGTATTTAGCACGACTTTAAAACTTAGTGCACGCCTCTTTTTTCGACGCTTTGATATCTAACCATAAGTGAAAGTGTACTGGCAGTGCAAGATGGAAGTAGTCATATGGATAGGAAGGCTGGAAGGAAGGCTAAACATACCGTTGACATCGAGCTCAGTAGGGACGAGGTGCTAGAGTTCTGTTGGGGAAAAAATGATTTATTACATTTTGGTGTACATACAACGCAGTCAGAACCGCATTATACTAGCAGTACATACTGAGCACATAGTAGCTTGTAACACATCATAACAGACCATCGAACTATCGCACTACGAATATCATTCTTTATAATTATTGAGGAATGAACACCAAACGTATCACTGTTTAAAGAGTCACAAGTGCTACGACACTGTACATTTAGGCTACAATCTTTTAAAAAGTCAGTGTTTATTTTATAAGCTGGCGCATTTGCTGGTACGAGGATACTAATACCGGTAATGCACGTAACGAGAAATCGGTGCTTCAGTTTGCTTAGTTTCTTATACGACGTAACTTGATGATCGCCATGCCAACGCACACATACGTTATATATAATACAGTTTAAATCACCTTCTGATGATCAGCAGCACAAACAAATTGAGTAGTAATAATACTTTTTTGTTGGAGGTCCTGACAAGTTCCTGTGCTGGAAACACCCTTAAAACTGACTTACGGTAGGATACGGTCTGCAAAGAGTCTGTTTGTCCATCCGTCACGTGCTAAGGGCGTGCACCGTCCTGGACATTTTATCTGGCGAAAATTAACCTTAAGCAGTTTTTAATTGAAAATAATACTACTGTTTAATATGTGTGTATGATAGTACTGCAATTCAAATAAGAGACAGCTGACATGAAATTGTGTGTGTTTCTGAAAGAACAAAGAGTGTTTTGGATTTAACGTCTCCCCTTTGATGTCATTAGAGGGAGTATTTTTTCGAATTGAGAAGGAAATCGATCGTGTCCTTTTCAGGACTACTATCCATGTTGTTGCATTTCATATTAACAGATCTCCCCTAAAGATCATTTGTCGATACACTTCCGCACCAAACTACGCAGATAGCTAAACGAAACAATCCAGTTGGGTAGCCAGAATTCGTTTAAACTGAGATCAGTGATAATCTTTCTCACTTTCTGATGTATGCTGTTTTGAAATCTCGTGTGTGATTGCTAAGTTTTTTCGGCCCGTCAGTGAATTTTAATCACATCTGGCCACTGAAAATGCGTTCCACCTTTGGGAGGCAGTTGAATCTTGCACGAATTGAGCAGCTGAGAAAAAGGAACTTCGAACTAAGGACGTGCTCCCGATAAGTAGGGGCTGCTACATAGCACTACATAATTTGTTTCAAAAGAGAAACGATAATTAGTCCAAAGATGCTCATGTGATTTAGTTAATTTATGGAAACGATGCCTTCCAGATTTTAAATACTCCAACACAAATTTATCCGTCAGGAACTGACACCAAATATGAAAACTTCTCCGCTACTTCCGTGAGCAGAGAATTATTCTATGTTGATTGCACAGCCCCTATACAGATTCTAACGCAGTAGTACAGTATTTTCTCTAATTTAGCGAGTGCTAACTTGAGTCGCAGTCGTAGAAAATCGAACGTAGTCCTATTGAGGACGCACCAGCGATCGATACAAGGTGATGGGACGTGCACGCTGGCGAGTCGAATCAGTTCACGAAGAACACTCGTTCCAGTCTCGGAAGCGAATGTCTGACATGGGCATACCGACAGTTGGGGCAGGGGTTATTTCCTAGAATCGTCCAGTCGAAGTTGCGGATGTCATACGGTGTCCCAGCGCCATCGGCGGAATGGGACCCCTGTTTCTGATTTGCGAGGTTACATTCTCATTTGTTGTCAACAAACCGTCAAATAATAGAACGATCTAGTCAGTGGATAATGCCATGGAGAAGGTGGCCATTTATTATAGGTGTATATCGTAAGCATATAGAGGGTGCTATAAAATTCTCCTTCCAGACTTGGAGGACTTCTAGAGGGGACTGAGTAGATAATATTTTGAATTGTAACCCATTCCCGGAAAAGTACCGTTGCTGGGCTGCAACCATTGGTAAACATGTTGGCACATCCGACTGTACAACTACTTTGATTTCGTATACGTTTATCGATGTTTCAGATGTGACTGAGATACATGCACATGAATACTCAGGTCTAAATGTTTTCTGGCGTTTTGCTTACTTTCGTCAACATGTTGATTCTTGCAGCTGATTTCTGTATCTGTGTCCATCTTCTGGAAGCCGCTGTGAAGTGCAGCGTATAGCCCGGCCAATAAAGACCAAAAAGATCGTTTGGAAGAAAAATTCGTCGTAAATTTTTGTACATCGGTAGGATGGGATACCATGAACAACATATCAAAGATGTGGTGGGGTGTCACCGTAGGGGCGTCCGGCCATCCTGATTTAGGTTTTCCGTGATTTCCCTAAATCGCTCCAGGCAAATGCCGGGATGGTTCCTCTGAAAGGGCACGGCCGACTTCCTTCCCCATCCTTCCCTAATCCGATGAGACCGATGACCACGCTGTCTGGTCTCCTTCCCCAAACCAACCAACCAACAATCACCGTAGGGGCGGGAGGGGCTGGGAGTGTTTAAACTCCATTTTGTTTTTCTTGAATAACTTTAAAACCGCGAATCAGGCAAAAATGTGTCCCTATACAAAATTAAACTATATTAAATATCCTGCAAAAAGATCATATTCATTTTTTCTCTAGGACTAATAATTTCCACATTGCAGAGGATGGAAAAGTCGCAAATTATTAAAAATAATGGTATAAAATTAATGTTTATTGTTAAACTAGCATTTTCCCCATGGCTTTGGCCACATATACATTTGATGTATATGTTGAACACACCTCCTCCTCTCTCCCCCTCTCTCTCTCTCTCTCTCCCCCCCCCCCCTCTCTCTCTCTCTCTCTCTCTCTCTCTCTCTCTCTCTCTCTCTCTCTCTCTCTCTCTCTCTCTCTCTCTCTCTCCCTCCCCCTCCCTCCCCCTCCCCCCCCCACCTTTTCCTCCCTCTGTCTGGCCACTTCATCCTCTCGCCTCTGTCTCTCTCGTCCTTCCTCCTCTCTCTCTTTCTGTCTCTTCATGTCCTCCTCTTCTCTCTCTTTCTGTCTCTTCATGTCCTCCTCCCCCTCTCTTTCTGTCCATTTCCTTCACCATATCTCTCTGACCTTATCTTCCTCAATCTCTCTCTGACCGTATCCCCCACCCCCTCTCTTTCCATCCCCACCCCCTCTTCTTTTTCCACCTGACCCCCACCCCTCTGCATCTTCCACCTGCCTCATGCATCTCCCACCTCTCCTTTCTCTGTGCATTTTCTCCTCTCCCTCGCTCAGTCCACCGACTCCTCTATCTCAATCTGTCCTCAGCCATGCTCAGTGACATGTGTAGTTCCTGCGATACAGTTCAAGAAAACAGGCCAACAATAATACCACAACACACCTGTCATGCAGGGCAGCCTACATATTGGGGCCTGTGAAACTGTTTCTTTTCCCTGACATGTAGGCTGCCCTGCAGCACAGGTTGATTTGCAAGGTCGTTTCCCCACACACCATGCCTGTCATGCATGGCAGAGTATACGCCAGGGCTGGAAAAAGCACTTTTTGCCCACATCTCCACTCCTATTGGAGCCCGGAGGATATAGACGCCACAGTGGTGATACTTATGACGCCTGCTGTTTCTGCGTCAAATGTGGTTGAGCTTGAGACAGAGACTTGGGCGGAGGTCCTGGACACACACAAATACACCCTGCTTTATATATAGGGGTGTATCTTGCAATAGTCATCAGGTGTATTTTCTCTGATGTTTCAGCAGATATCTGCAATTTCGATTTTGCATTGTATAATTGGAGTCAGCCCAAACAAATAGTGCTCAACATGGCTTTCATGCAATGGCCAGTGTTGGAGGAAAGCGTGCCTTTTCTAGAGAGTGGTCCCTGATTAGTGTAGTGTGATATTCGTTATATCAGCATGTCTTAGCAGGGATAGTAAAACACAAAGAATAAATAGCAATCCAGCAGCAACTCAGTAGCGATACATGCTTGGTGGCAGCAGTCAGTGCAGACCAGTGTGGTGCTGGAGTGCTGGTTATTCTTAGAGTTTTACTGTCCCAGTTGATACACACCAGTGTAACAAATATCGCACTATCCTAGTCTGGGACCGCTGTATCGAATGGGCATATAAAATTGCGTTTTAAAAATTATTTCATTTGTAATGCGGAACAAACAGATGCTTTCCATCAACACCTGGCTGTAACATGGAAGAGTATGTGGTGAGCACTATTTTTATGGGCCGAGTCCAGCCACACAATGCAAGAACGATATGGAACTGTGTTGTATTCGCGCGCGCGCGCGCGCGCGGGTGTGTGTGTGTGTGTGTGTGTGTGTGTGTGTGTGTGTGTGTGTGTGTGTTTTCCTAAGAGACCAAACTGCTGAGGTCATCAGTGGGAGAGGCCATGCAATCCATTACATGGCGCCTCTAACTGCGCGGCCACTCCGCGCAGCGAGTCAGTTGGTGACGAATAAATTAATGACCAGAAAGTTATTTCATTTCTCTCATCATTAATGGTGTTACTGGAAGACTGCATGATTGTCTTCTATTCGGGAATTGCTGACAGTTATAGTGTCGGCTGCTACGTATCGCTTACCTTTCAATTTGGGTGTGCACATGTCTGATGGAGTGGGACTGATCATGTTCATGTCTAGCACAGTAATGTGCTTTAATGCATTGCTGGACTTACGTCGAAATATCTGAAGTTCTGACCTAGCTGACCTACTTCCGTTGCAGAGGGAGCCAATGTAAGCTTCTGGGTTTCGTGGGAGAGCTGAGGCTTAAGAGAAGCAATTGATACCCCTCATGCTGTGAAACGTATTCCAGTAATTGATAGTGGAGACAATGAAATGGACTTTGTGAAATACATATTGACAGCATGTTACGCTTTGGGCCAGTTCTTCAATTTAGTAGACAGTTGACAGCTCCAGCTGTTAAGCATTTTTGCATAACAACTTGCTTAAAAACTGCAAATAAGCGCTCAATAAACTGAAATTAACTCCACTATACAGACACGAGAACAGCGAAGTTATTTTGTCTACTCTCGTGAAAACTCGAGAGAGAATGTTGGGAAGTTACAAAGTCTGTCTGTAAATTGAAAAAGCCGTTCAGAATGACTAAGAATCTATTTCCCATGTAGCAGTGTAGAATAGTGTGCAGAGGTTTGCAGATAATCCGTCCGTATGCATTTTTTGCGTTAGTATTATTAGTAACTCATATCTGCATTCAACGTAGTGAAAAATACGTTCCAGAAAACACTCTCGTGACGTGTCTGCACATTGTGTGTCACCAGTGATTCATAAGGTGTGCCATTGAAGGGTTGGTATACCCTGCACCTCCTTTCCATTCTCTTGCATCCCGAGAACGTAATTTATCCATTAATACAGCTCTACTGCACTTAGATGTAGTATACACGTTTAATATTTGTTGTTAACCAGTTCATTTAACAATTGACATTGATTATATACATAATTAAAACATTTTTAAAAAATCTGTGCCATCCCATAAAACGCAGTACTATTAGTCCTAGAGAAAAATGCGTACGATCTATTTTGCAGGAAATTTAATGCAGTTTAATTTTAGTTTAATTCTGTACTGGGAAACATTCTCGCTAGAGGAGGAGGATATTGGTGTTTATCGTCCCGTCGACAACTAGGTCATTAGAGACGGAGCACAAGCTCGGATGAGGGAAGGATGGGGAAGGAAGTCGGCCATGTCCTTTCAAAGGAACCATCCCGGCATTTGCCTGGAGTGATCTAGGGAAATCACGGAAAACCTAAATCAGGATGGCCGGACGAGGGATTGAACCGTCGTCCTCCCGAATGCGAGTCCAGTGTGCTAACCACTGCGCCACCTCGCTCGGTCATTCTCGCTAGAAGCCGCGGTGATATATTCAAGAAAAACATAAAAAAGTGATCTTTAATCGCTCTCTCACGCTCACATCACACCTTTCAGAATTTTTAGTATGTTGGCACTCCCACCCATGACTGAACAAAAGTTTGCGATTACACGAATTCTTTTCCTGTAATTTTCTTTCACTGACTGGACTAGTGTTTCTTCCCAAGCCATTCGCATAAGGCGCACACTTAGGATGTTGGCTTAAGAGCCTCTGTGCACGCTATGATTAGACTAATTTTGTCTTCGCTGTACTTATGGGAGTTATAGATAACTGCATCATCCCTTGAAAAGTCTGAGATTAATATTGATATTGCTTGACAGTTCATTAAAACAGAACATGAGCAGCAAGTGTTCCACTTGAAGTTATGTCTGCATCAGCTGTGGTCTCCCTAGCAAGCAGTCCTCAAACCTTTTATAAACTTCGTTTGATAGTCGATATGACAGTACTTTCGTTAACAAGCGTTGATGTGGTACTGGATCAAATGTTCTTTGGAAGGTAAAAAATACTTGTATTGACCCACACCATTCAGAATGTCATATGAGAAAATCCCAATTTACGGTTCACATCACCGAGGCTTTCGAAATTTAGCTATTTGGCGTGGAGGAGATCATTCAGTTCGAGATACCTCATCTCGTTGGAGCTCATAATACGTTCTGAGATCCTGCAGCAGATAGTTGTCAGTTACAATGGTCGGTTATTTTGCTGGTCACTTTTGCTACCATTCTTGTAGAAACGTTTTGCTTGTACTTCCTTCCAGCCAAAAGGCAAAAATTTTTATTCGGGATCTACTGTATCTGATGCTTGAAAGAGGTGTTAACTTGCGGGCTTTCAAAGTTAAAAAAAAAAGAAAAAAAAGAAAAGACATGGTGGTGTGATAGCCCTCAACTACGTACCCTCCGACTCAGAGTGAAATATTAAAAGTTTTGGCTGGTTTCGTTGTCTAGGGGCTGGGATACGTAGTTGCCGTATTACAAGCCAAATACTGCTGAGTCTACAGTATACAATATGAATATACACATGAATCGAATGGTCGAAGGTTCCTATCACTCGACAATTGCGAATGTAACGTAGAAATTTATAAATGAAAGATTTCAATTGAATAAATTCTGCAGGTACTATATTAGCGACTTTAAATGATGAGTACGATAGTAGAAGTACTTTTTAGAATGTAGTATATTTCCGCAAAACACTTATTGGTGTCGATGGTCCAGCAATTAAATAAAATATAAGTTGAATAATAGGGAAACAATAGATTCCTACTGCACGTAATTAGTAATGAACGACAACATAGCTCGTGAGATGTTCAGTTCTAAACGCACACTACGTCTTCACTGTAGAACCACGGAAATCTCAGAAGTTCACAAGTCGGCACTACGAAATGTTTCTATCTCCCGAGCCCACGTGCAAAGTGCTCCACTGTCCAAGTCTTTCTTCGACTGTACGTCGCGCCTTCACGTCCAGCACTTTCCGTGTCCTCTGCGACTGTCCCTCGCGCCGCACCGTTCCGAACTACCTCCTGTCCTCCAGAAAAGATGCTCCTCCCCAACCTCCATACGTGATTGGCTAGAGCGCTCCCTCCATGTTTCCAAGCCAACGTACACTCGCAACATATTGAAACACATTCGGAGTACTGGATTTACATTTAAATAACTTGAAATTATACAAATATTCCTACGACTGGTAGATAAACACTCTCTAACACACTTTATTAGATACATAAACAAATTAAATAAACATATAACAAAGGAATAGAACAAAAGATAGGCCAGTAACCTAGTGTCTCTGTGCTTTCTATAGCACAGTAAATATGTAACCAGTTTCTTCATGAATAGTATATATCGGATATAAACAAGGACATAGATGAATAAATATATTTATAAGTATGCTGCTAACCTTTTTTCGTGTAACTGTGAAGTACTTAAGGTCTGACGCCATCGATAGTTATTTAAATGTTCAAATGTGTGTGAAATCTTATGGGACTTAACTGCTAAGGTCATCAGTCCCTAAGCTTACACACAACTTAACATAAATTATCCTAAGGACAAACACACACACCCATGCCCGAGGGAGAACTCGAACCTCCGCCGGGACCAGCCGCACAGTCCATGACCGCAGCGCCTAAGACCGCTCGGCTAATCCCGCGCGGCGCCATCGCTAGTAATCGGCCACTTTGACCTCCAATAACTCATGTACTATTTAAGTTACGTGCCTGTAATTCATACCAATTTAGGCTTACACTAATAGCTTTCTAAAGACACGGCGATCGACAAAATCGGATGAAGCGTTTATGTTTTGGAAATTCGTTGCTCGGTGTTACTTGTATAATTTACCGACAGATACTAAACTTTAAACTAATAAAGATATTGAAAATCTGTTTACACCGTCAGAATCGTCGTGCAAATAATAGTAATGTACGTGTTTCATCTTGAGGTATCATGATTCATCTGGCTACTATTAATTTCTGTACGAACTGTGAAATGTCTGCCATAATGGTTTCACAAAGTCCGCCATTGGCACTTTTGGCATACAAGTCTCTTTCATTGACACAGCGTCACCCTGGAATTCCCAGCCACGCACTGGGGCTACCCCTCTCCCCCGGCTAACGTTTACCACCACGTGTTTGCTGCCGGGCCGCGGCTGGTCCAGCGGCCTGTGCGGCCACACCAACTTAGAATATTTTTTGGGCACCACAATTCTCCCGTTACCTCACAAACTTGACAGAAAATTCTCGACAGTGGGTATGTGACAGGTATTGCATCAAATAATTGGGCCATGTTCAGTTTGAGCGATTTGCGTTGTTTCTCAACACCACTGACACTAATATCTATACCACTCACGTTTGCAGTGATGCTAGAGTAAATGGTGGCGGTGGCAGTGGCAGTGTTCCTTGATCCTCCTGGAACTTTCAAAATGGGGTTCAACATTTCTGTTTTTGCTTTGCTACCCTCATTGTAAGTTTCTCTGTTTCATCCATCAGTATCTGAATGCTAACTTTGTTACCACTGACCATTTTTACATATGACTAGATGTTCTTCAGTTCTTGTGAATAGTCTTTCAGTAAGAGTCTGCTACGATACTCATTGAGGTCTTCATGCATTGCCCTTTTCATGGCCAAACGCGGTTTATTCACCATCCGTCTGTCCGTAGTCCTAAGCTTTGTATTACACCCATTGTGCAGTAGTCGTTTTGTTATAAGTTTCTTTACAGAGACTGTCTACTGTGGGGTGTTGTTCCCACAACTAACAGCCGCATTTCCATTCTGTACTTGCTCAACTATTTTTCTGAACTCGAATCTTACTCCCCGAAAATTTCCTGTCCAGAGATAAATGGTTCAAATGGCTCTGTGCACTATGGGACTTAATTTCTAAGGTCATTAGTCCACTAGAACTTAGAACTACTTAAACCTAACTAACCTAAGGACATCACACACATCCATGCCCGTGGCAGGATTCGAACCTGCGACCGTAGCGGTCGCTCGGTTCCAGACTGTAGCGCCTAGAACAGCACGGCCACTCCGTCCGGCCCAGAGATAAATGTTTTGAGTTTATCCTTGAGATGTGACATTACTGCCTCTTTATGTAGTTTACTAAACATGTGCTTATGAACAGAAACATTATGATCACCAGTTTAATAGCGTGTTCGCCCACATTTTGAATCCAATACCGACCCTACGTGGCATGGATTCAATACGTCCGGAGCTATATGGCGTCAGATGTTTACCCAATTCCCGTGCTATAACAATCTTCCCTTGTCAAAATCAGTCACATCAGCGGATTTCCCTATTTGCAGCACATATCGCTTCTAGAATGAGTTTCCATTTGTCTCTGTTCCGCATTTACAAATGGCTCTGAGCACTATGGGACTCAACTGCTGAGGTCATTAGTCCCCTAGAACTTAGAACTAGTTAAACCTAACTAACCTAAGGACATCACAAACATCCATGCCCGAGGCAGGATTCGAACCTGCGACCGTAGCGGTCTTGCGGTTCCAGACTGCAGCGCCTTTAACCGCACGGCCACTTCGGCCGGCCCGCATTTACAGGGTGGTCAGAAACAGTGTAAGAAACATGGAAAGATGCTGCAGGGGAGTTGTGCTGAGAAATCATTGTTAAGAAAAAAATTCTATATGCTCCGTTGGTTCAGAGTTATTTGACGTTGATGTCAGGCACCAGGTCACTGCGTACACAAATTCAAGCATTTGCACATGCTAAAATGCGGTAATCTGTGGGTCGGTGAGTTACCACTTGTTGAAATACTCTTTATCATTTAAAATGTACCTTTTTAGGAAGTGACAATTTAAGTAAAGTTAGCAAAAGCTAAGTTTGTTTGGTTTGAGGAGACCAAACAAAGAACATGTTTGGCGATGCTGTCTGTGGCAAGCTGCTTGAATCTGCACACGATGTCCTGGTTGGCTAACTACAGTGCTAAGTAACATGGAAACGGCGCAACATATTGATTTTTTTTCTGAACAGTTATTTCACAACAGAATGTCCGCTGCAACATCATTATAAGCTTTTCAGACTTTTTCTGGCCACCCTGTATACTCTCCTTGGGTGACAAGAATTTTGCAGTGGGCAATGGTCACAATGTTTCAGTTCATCAGTGAACATACCTTGCTACTTGTTTTTAGTTGATCATCATTGTTGTTACAATACATCATGACCACTGATACTTGTTTCAGGTCAGGTCTATTTATTGGTTTGGATCTAATATACAAGGTGACCATAAAGTCCCTTTACAACTTCAAAATTTTATTACAACTATACAATTTCTGACTTCGCGGCATTGCATCAGTCACACTGGGCAGTTAAGCACGGTTAGATGTGTCTCGCATGTCGCGCTAGGAACAATGCACCCTGTGCTATTCGGTGGTGTCACAACCCCCAGGTATCACATCAGCAATGGTAAAACACACGTGCTGCCAAGAGATGGTTCCCATGTGGCACCGGCGTGAGTGCGCATTGGAGTTCTGTGACATCAGTATAACACTCAGAGAACTATGTGTACCCGAAAATAGAAGCAACTTCCACCTGAGCACTGCAGGTAGGAGCAGAGTGAAAGTAGGGGCTCGCGCTGGCTTGCATCCGGCGGTGGCTCGTGGCGGTGGCAGCGCGCTCTGAAAATAGATCTTCGCTCCCATCCTGTCGCATCAGCAACGGTGCCTAGGTAAACACTTATTTTGAGAGGAATTTCTCATATTCAAGTATGAAAGGGATGTCGCCGCCTCATGCTTGCGGGACCTGTGTGTGTTTTGGCAGCTGACGGCTGCTTCACTTCGTGGTGCTGTGTGTAGCCTCCTTTGTGGTCCAATGGACAGGGGGCGGCAGGTGGTGTCGGCATATGTTGATTGTGTGATTGTTGCGTTATTTTGCTAGCAGGTCTGTAGGCTGTGCTGTGCGTTATTTGGGCAGTTTACGAGTTGATTTCGTGTCTGCACATCAGTGTACTGCATTGTTTGGGAGCAGTTTGCAGGTCCGTACTGAAATTATTTGGATAATTTAGGAGTTGTTTGCATGTGTGCAGAGCGTTATTTAGGAGTAGTTTGCAGGTCTGTAGGCTGTGCTGTGTGTTATTTGGACAGTTTATAAGTACTGAGGATGTCTTCACATCAGTGTGCTGCATTATTTAGGAGCAGTTTGCAGGTCTGTGTGCTGTGTATTGAAATTATTTTGGTGTAGTAGTTTGCATGTGTGTAGGCTGTGGAATGCATTATTTTCACAGTTTAAATTAGCAACAGTGTCTGTTGCATTATTTACGAGTAGTTTGCAAGTCTGCAGACTGTGTATTCTGATGCCAAGAACATAAGGGCGGGTATTTTCTCTCAGTGTGATAGATATACTATCTCTCAAAATCTATCCCTAAATAAATTGCTCCAAAATAAATAATGTACACTCCTTCCTTATTCTCTCCACCAGCCAGCACAGGCTGAGTCATTTTCCCCTCCAGACAGTCATCTTGGGTTATGTCACGGAATGGACGACAGTGTCCTCGGGTGACAGTATTGTGTACTAGATCCATACCTCGTGCTGACAACACTGTTTCTCGCCATTTACCTCCCACCATTTTGTGTTACATCACAGAACGTACGACGTCGCTCTCTGGGGACTGTACTGTGTACTAGGTCCAGAGCTTGTGGTGAACACACTGTTTCCCCACAAAATCTGCCATCTTGGATAAAGGTAGTTGTGTCATCAGCTGATGTCATGGCCACCATCTTGGATTGCATCACGGAATGGACGACAGCGTCATCTGGTGGTGGTACCGTGTACTAGGTCAGTTGGACTCCTGACCCCATTTCCCCCCCACCCCACACCGAAATCTTGGGTTATGTCATGGATGAGAGCGCCCTCTGGTGGTGGTACTGTGTACTAGGTCAGTTGGAGTCCGGACGTCATGCTGAACACACAGGATGGTTATACTGCATCAAATTGCTTAAATAAAGACTGGTTCATGCAAAATAATAAAGACTTATGTCTAGCACAGGCTGAGTCCTCTTCCCGCCATTTCCTAGGAGGAGGTGGCGGTTGGGTGACTTGGGTTAGTGGAGGTAGTCCATGTGCCCTTTCTTTCCCACCAATTTGTTAGGTTGGTAGAGGTAGCCCAAGTGACCTATTTTCCTGCCAAAATTCAAACTTCCTGCCAAAATCCACCATCTTGAATGACGTCATGGCCGCCATCTTGGATTACATCGTCTTGATGGAACTTATGGGACACCCAGTGGGGTAGAACCACCTGGGGTGGGTGTGACGTTATCGCCGCCATCTTGGATGACATCATCGTGATGGAACATTTGGGGCACCCAGTGGGATGGTACCCTCATTGCCCCAATACTGACGATGCCCTCCAAAAATTCGGGGGTGGGGGAGGGGGGACGCGAAAGTCTGGATCCAGGAGTTCACAGCACATCCGCCGCCAAACTTCCCTCATGTCAGAAAAGGTGCTATAAAACTGAAGCAAAAGACCATCAGGCCTAGGGGATTTGTTTTTCGCACCTCGCCACAGGGCCATGCGCATATCTTCCAGCACAACACCCTTGAAGAATGTGGCGTCGCCTTGCGTCTACCCGAAGGTGGCAGGTCGTGCAGAATGTCCTTAACGTCATTGTCAAGCCATTGACTGACAGTTACAGAATGCAGTAATAATCTGTGAGGACACAGGAGTTGACCATCCACTGAAGTAACAGCCGTGATGACTCACCTCTTATGATGTCCCCATTCTCTGATGATGTGATAAGGAGAAGCTCATTCTTCTGGGGTGGAATCTTGCAGTCACACTCGAACCTGCATGCCATCCAGTCTAGCGGTTGTGATCTTTAGAAGCCATACCTGTGTCCAGTGGCCAGCCTTTTAGCACTCTGGCGAAGGTTGTTGCGATGCAGTTCTGTCAAGACCCTGTAGTAAAACTCAGAGATCGATCGTTCCCAAAGGGCTCTGTCTCGTCCACACATCATGAGTGTGCGGCGAATAGCTGGTTCAGCACCGTGTCCACCAACGTGTCACTGAAGCATAAGACACGGGACATGTGAGGGATCTGATCCTCAGGGTGGGAGACACTGTTAAAGTCCCCACCCACTCCATAGCGCCTTGAAACAATGGAGCTACCTCAGTAGAGTAATAGAGAGTTCACTTTCGACTCTTCGCAGTACCAGATGGGCAACACAGATTCACAAGGTGGACTGTGTCCATGGAGAGCACAACACCTCACACTGATGACAATTACTGAATGTCTGTTAGTTCTACGCAATCGCTTAGTTGTATGGTCGTACCATCACCACTGTGGGTAGTTGGGTTGACATATGACGTGTATCCATAAACATCCAGGCGTATCCATAAACATCCAGGCGCAGATCAGGCCATACCTCTTGAAGAAACATGATATCAGTGTTCGACATCCAAATCATGTCCTTAAACAGCCGGGGTTTTGATCATGGAACTAATGCTGTTGACATTGCCTATATCTATTCGATACACCAGGACACTGGATAGTAAGATGACGTATCCTGCAGTTGTTTAAGGCAGTAAGTGCCACGTCGCCCGTGTGACTGCCCTGTCACCTGCAACATTTATATTACGGATCGGCAGCGACAAGATGTCCGTCCAACAATCCCCCGGCCGCTGGCATCAGGTGGTCGCTCCAGTCTGACATCATTCATTCCATCTCCATCGCCCAGTCACCAGGCTGGAGGTGTGGTACATTATGCGATGAATGATGTCCATCTTGTGTCTCAGCCGCAAAACCGCCAGGGAGCGAGCATCGTCAAACTGTCCTTGTCCTTGGGCGGATGTTGCTAGTAGCAAACCAAGAACCGTTGGAGTGGAGTCCACAGTCCGGACCACAGAGGAGATTTGTCCTCATAATCCTGCAACATGTCACCATCTCACGAAGCATTTCCTGCGGACAGCCTTCTTTTCTTTCATAGTTTGGGTGACTTCTGCTTGCGTCCTGTGGATCGTGAGGAATAGTAGGCACCTCCCGCATCTCCGTGTCCGAGCTTGACTCTATCTTATAGTGCTCTCCTTCCTCATACAGCTGGAGTGCAGACATGGTCGCTGCTGTCGAGCATGTCGCTGTGGGCGCAGAAACCGGGCCCAAGGGGGTCTGGAACTGGAACAGAACGACATCCGCATTCGACACATTCCTCGCTGCCTCAACATATGTAAAAGGCAGCGTCATCGGTTGCGAAGTAGGCGTGGTGTTTGTACAAGGTGTCTCAGCAGGTATTCAGAGCGAACATGCCCTTCCTGCCCGCACCCCGAACAAGTCCTCAGTTGACCATCATAAATGACGATCGGCCACCAACAGTCACGTAAGACGGGATGTGCTTGCGCAATTTGATCCGCATCTGACGCACTTCGTTCAGAATGGGATACGTCTCGAACGTGCGTCACTTTTGTCTCTCACGTGACTTAAGCCTACTTTACACGAAGACACTAGGTTGCAGGCAACTGCGCTACCGGCCACTGCGCATGCGCGCCGCGCGTTTGCGCAACTCGTTGGTGAAACAACACTTTCTTCGTGTTCCAACTTTGGCGACACTAGTTGTATGAGTGTTGAGGTTATGTGTGTTCATAGAAAGTAGCCAAACTGAAATATGAAGTGGGGAACGGAGAATAATGTTCGCTTTTTGGATATCTATGCTTTGCATAGGTGTTTGTGGGAGTTTAGTGATGCTGATTACAAAAATAAACAACATATTGCTGCCGCTGAGACCGTCATGTGCTATCATAACATAGATGCTTTGACAATATCTGAGGTGCAGGGGAAAATTTTATTGAGTTAGGAGCACATATGGAACTGAATGAAGAAAATAAAAGCAAGTGTTATTCTAGCTGTGGCAATGCACTCGCCTACAAGGCGGCCAAGTTGGTCAACTCTTTGTTAAAGAATATTGTTGACAGGAGGGAAGGCTAAACAAATTCAAGAAGCTGCATTCTTTATTCAATATTCATCTATTTAAAACGTCGCTGCAGTGCTCTCCATTCACATATGTTAGAATTTTGAATTATTGCCACTGTACAGATCTATCTTCAAGGGAGTAGTGTGCAAACCATTTTCTTCTTAATGCGACCTGCTTCGAATAATTATTGTTGCTAATGTTAAAAATTATTACCTTTAATGTTAATAACAATTGGTGTTAATGAAATAGCGTCATAACCAACTAAAAGCGTATCTTACAGCATGCCTACTGTTCTCGATAGTAATGCACGCAATATGATATGTAATTTCAGTTCTGGCTATAGTGCTTCGTGCATTACAGTACCTTTATTCCTTATCGCATAATTAACTCTACTTAGAAGACACTTGAACTGTTCTGGTTACATTCAACGATAATTAAAAGAACTTCTTGGATCTTCCGTTATAAATTATTTCAGCAAGGATGCTGAGTACCGAGCTGACGTCTTTTCTTCATCCAGTCACGAATCGAAATACGTTTCTTATTTTTTTTTCACAACTCGTGCGACGTGCAGCTGCTAAAACTTTCATTCCAGACACGACTCAGGGACCCACAAAACGACGAAACTGAAGTGTATACTGGTGTCGCCGTGTCTACAGTTATACAGGGTGTTACAAAAAGGCACGGCCAAACTTTCAGGAAACATTCCTCACACACAAATTAAGAAAAGATGTTATGTGGACATGTGTCCGGAAACGCTTAATTTCCATGTTAGAGCTCATTTCAGTTTCGTCAGTGTGTACTGTACTTCCTCGATTCACCGCCAGTTGGCCCAATTGAAGGAAGGTAATGTTGACTTCGGTGCTTGTGTTGACATGCGACTCATTGCTCTACAGTACTAGCATCAAGCACATCAGTACGTAGCATCAACAGGTTAGTTTTCATCACGAACGTGGTTTTGTAGTCAGTGCAATGTTTACAAATGCGGAGTTGGCAGATGCCCATTTGATGTACGGATTAGCACGGGGCAATAGCCGTAGCGCGGTACGTTTGTATCGAGACAGATTTCCAGAACGAAGGTGTCCCGACAGGAAGACGTTTGAAGCAATTGATCGGCGTCTTAGGGAGCACGGAAAATTCCAGCCTATGACTCGCGACTGGGGAAGACCTAGAACGACGAGGACACCTGCAATGGACGAGGCAATTCTTCGTGCAGTTGACGATAACCCTAATGTCAGCGTCAGAGAAGTTGCTGCTGTACAAGGTAACGTTGACCACGTCACTGTATGGAGAGTGCTACCAGTTGTTTCCGTACCACGTACAGCGTGTGCAGGCACTATAAGCAGCTGATTGGTCTCCACGGGTACACTTCTGCGAATGGTTCATCCAACAATGTGTCAATCCTCATTTCAGTGCAAATGTTCTCTTTACGGATGAGGCTTCATTCCAACGTGATCAAATTGTAAATTTTCATAATCAACATGTGTGGGCTGACGAGAATTCGCACGCAATTGTGCAATCACGTCATCAACACAGATTTTCTGTGAACGTTTGGGCAGGCATTGTTGGTGATGTCTTGATTGGGCCCCATGTTCTTCCACCTACGCTGAATGGAGCACGTTATCATGATTTCATACGGGATACTCTGCATGTTCTGCTAGAACATGTGCCTTTACAAGTACGACAGAACATGTGGTTTATGCACGATGGAGCTCCTGCACATTTCGAAGTGTTCGTACGCTTCTCAATAACAGATTCGGTGACCGATGGATTGGTAGAGGCGGACCAATTCCATGGCCTCCACGCTCTCCTGACCTCAACCCTCTTGACTTTCATTTATGGGGGCATTTGAAAGCTCTTGTCTACGCAACCCCGGTACCAAATGTAGAGACTCTTTGTGCTCTTATTGGGGACAGCTGTGATACAAACGCCATTCTCCAGGGCTGCATCGGCCCATCAGGGATGCCATGCGACGGAGGGTGGATGCATGTATCCTCGCTACCGGAGGACATGTTGAACATTTCCTGTAACAAAGTGTTTGAAGCCACGCTGGTACGTTCTGTTGCTGTGTGTTTCAATTCCATGATTAATGTGATTTGAAGAGAAGTAATAAAATGAGCTCTAACATGGAAAGTAAGCGTTTCCGGACACATGTCCACATAACATATTTTATTTCTTTGTGTGTGAGGAGTGTTTCCTGAAAGTTTGACCCTTCCTTTTTGTAACACCCTGTATATGAAACCACTTGCGTGCAACTCATTCCACACGAGTGGCGCAGGCGCAACCCAATGTCGTCGTGTAAACTAGGCGTAAGTAGTTCCCCGTAAGGCCGCAGAGCGTGCACGACAAGCGTGGCTGGAAGTTCAAACGGCAGCTCGAAGATTCGTAGTTTCCGAACGCCGAGGCCTGCGTGGTCGACAGTCAGAACACCCACTCTGCCATCCGAGTGCTGAAAACGATATCCATCGGTGGAACGGTGAATAAGACGTTCGCACGCTGCTTCATCGACAAATTTCAGGTAAACTGTGCCAGAGACGATCGAAAGGTGTACACCGAGAAGTTCCTGTGGATCGACGTGCCTTACTTCACGCAGGAAACGTTCTACCTCGCATGCCTTAGGTCCTGCGTACTGGGCTTGGAACGTTAGTTTTATTGTGGCTTTTCAGTACGACAGAGCCATTGCCGATCGCGGTGACCTGTTTACACTGCCAATGCCACTCACTACCCGCGTGAATAAACAACGGCCAGCTCGCGGAGCGTAGCACGTCTGCTTCGCAACACGGCCGACTAGACCACAGTGCCCAGTCTATAATTCCCGTAATAGCAACCAACGCTCCCGTCAGATTACTACCATCAGTATGACCAGATTAAGTGAAGTTCTTACCTATCTGACAACACTCGGTTTATTGTACTTTAGCCGCAAGCAAGGTTATCCCTACAAGCCTAATGACACTCGCTCTACAACCGCTTTTGTGCAATTAACACTGTGTGAATCGAGTTTTCCATTGCTGGTAGGTTACCTGCGACCGTCCATAATTTAAAATTATCCACTGATTATGCAAGTATTTTCAATTCCACAAATTAATGGCTTTTATTCCCGATTGGATACCACGTGCATATTCGCGACCGTCTATAATTTAAAAATTCATCCCCTGATCATGCAAGTAATTTCAGTTCCACAAATTAATAGCTTTTATGCCGGCCGGGGTGGCCGAGCGGTTCTAGGTGCTACGGTTGCAGGTTCGAATCCTGTCTCGGGCATGGATGTGTGTGATGTCCTTAGATTAGTTAGGTTTAATTAGTTCTAAGTTCTAGGGGATTGATGACCTCAGAAGTTAAGTCCCATAGTGCTCAGAGCCATTTTTTGAATAGCTTTTATTCCCGATTGCATACCACGTGCATATTCGCGATCCCCTATTCGAGTAGGCTCGGCGATACTCTAAATATTCCGCAGTACTACAAAACTAATTCATATTAACAGAATCTTCCGTCGGTTCTTGGTAGAACAACATTATAATAAATGAAAAGCACCAGTTTGCTTTTGTCCTACAATATTACTTTTATTGTTAACCGGTTTTCGGCGTAAAAGGCCATCTTCAAACATTCATTGAATATTATCACCAAAGAAGTTACAATGGTTGCAAACAACTTTGGAAGAGAAGTATCACGTCTAGACTGAAGTAGAAACATACAGTAAGTAACATCTTTGACAGTGTGGTGGTAATGCAATGAAAAAGTAATCATTGAACAGTACATAAATAACAATGGAGTAGACAGGAAAACCTTTAGTACAAAATAAAAATAGCATGTCTAAATAACAGTTTCTATTAATAAAAGAAACTGTTCTGTTGTGGTCCTGAGACTGGTTTGATGCAGCTCTCCGTGCTACTCTATCCTGTGCAAGCTTCTTCATCTCCCAGTACCTGCTGCAGCCTACATCCTTCTCAATCTGCTTAGTGTATTCATCTCTTGGTCTCCCTCTAAGATTTTTACCCTCCACGCTGCCCTCCAATACTAAATTTGTGATCCCGTGATGCCTCAGAACATGTCCTACCAACCGATCACTTCTTCTAGTCAAGTTGTGCCACAAGCTCCTCTTCTCCCCAATTCTATTCAATACCTCCTGATTAGTTATGTGATCTACCCATCTAATCTTCAGCATTCTTCTGTAGCACCACATTTCGAAAGCTTCTATTCTCTTCTTGTCTAAACTATTTATCGTCCACGTTTCACTTCCATTCATGGCTACACTCCATACAAATACTTTACAGAAACGACTTCCTGACACTTAAATCAATACTCGATGTTAACAAATTTCTCTTCTTCAGAAACGCTTTCCTTGCCATTGCCAGCCTACATTTTATATCTTCTCTGCTTCGACCATCATCAGTTATTTTTCTCCCCAAATAGCAAAACTCCTTTACTACTTAAGTGTCTCATTTCCTAATCTAATTCCCTCAGCATCACCCGATTTAATTCGACTACATTCCATTATCCTCGTTTTGCTTTTGTTGATGTTCATCTTATATCCTCCTTTCAAGACACTGTCCATTCCGTTCAACTGCTCTTCCAAGTCCCTTGATGTCTCTGACAGAATTACAATGTCATCAGCGAACCTTAAAGTTTTTATTTCTTCTCCATGGATTTTAATACCTACTCCGAACTTTTCTTTTGTTTTCTTTATTGCTTGCTCAATATACAGATTGAATAACATCGGGGATAGACTACAACCCTGTCTCACTCCCTTCCCAACCACTGCTTCCCTTTCATACCCCTCGACTCTTATAACTGCCATTTGCTTTCTGTACAAATTGTAAATAGCCTTTCGCTCCCTGTATTTTACCCCTGCCACCTTCAGAATTTGAAACAGAGTATCCCAATCAACATTGTCAAAAGCTTTCTCTAAGTCTACAAATGCTAGAAACGTAGGTTTGCCTTTCCTTAATCTTTCTTCTAAGGTAAGTCGTAGGGTCAGTATTGCCTCATGTGTTTCAACATTTCTACGGAAACCAAACTGATCTTCCCTGAGGTCGGCTTCTATCAGTTTTTCCATTCGTCTGTAAAGAATTCGCAATAGTATTTTGCATCCATGACTTATTAAACTGATAGTTCGGTAATTTTCACATCTGTCAACACCTGCTTTCTTTGGGTTTGGAATTATTATATTCTTATTGAAGTCGGAGGGTATTTCGCATGTCTCATACATTTTGCTCACCAGATGGTAGAGTTTTGTCAGGACTGGTTCTCCCAAGGCTGTCAGTAGTTCTAATGGAATTTTGTCTGCTCCAGGGGCCTTGTTTCGACTCAGGTCTTTCAGTGCTCTGTCAAACTCTTCACGCAGTATCGTATCTCCCATTTCATCTTCATCTACAGTCTCTTCCATTTCCATAATATTGTCCTCAATACATCGTCCTTGTATAGACCCTCTATATACTCCTTCCATATTTCTGCTTTGCCTTCTTTGCTTAGGACTGGGTTTCCATCTGAGCACTTGATATTGATGCAAGTGGTTCACTTTTCTCCAAAGGTCTCTTTAATTTTCCTGTAGGCAGTATCTATCTTACCCCTAGTGAGATAAGCCTCTACATCCTTACATTTGTCCTCTAGCCATCCCAGCTTAGCCATTTTGCACTGCCTGTCGATCCCAATTTTGAGACGTTTATATTCCTTTTTGCCTGCTTCATTTACTGCATTTTTGTATTTTCTCCTTTCATCAATTAAATTCAATATTTCTTCTGTTACCCAAGGGTTTCTACTAGCCCTCGTCTTTTTACCTATTTGATCCTCTGCTGCCTCCACTATTTCATCTCTCACAGCTACCCATTCTTCTTCTACTGTATTTCTTTCCCCCATTCCTGTGAATTGTTCCCTTATGATCTCCCTGAAACTCTGTACAACCTCTGGTTCTTTCAGTTTATCCAGGTCCCATCTCCTTAAATTCCCACCCTTTTCAGCTTCTTCAGTTGTAATCTACTGTTCATAACCAATAGATTGTGGTCAGAGTCCACATCTGCACCCGGAAATGTCTTACAATTTAAAACCTGGTTCCTAAATCTCTGTCTTACCATTATATAATCTATCTGATACCTTTTAGTATCTCTAACTAATAAAATAAAATTAGTACTAGACAAGGCTACATCAGGAGGTATGAAACAAGGAGAGTGACACACAAACCAATGTAACTACAGAATATGTGGTGTCACCGCCAGACACCACACTTGCTAGGTGGTAGCTTTAAATCGGCCGCGGTCCATTAGTTCATGTCGGACCCGCGTGTCGCCACTGTCAGTGATCGCAGACCGAGCGCCACCACAAGGCAGGTCTAGAGAGACGTACTAGCACTCGCCCCAGTTGTACGGACGACTTCGCTAGCGATGCACACTGACGAAGCCTCGCTCATTTGCAGAGCAGATAGTTAGAATAGCCTTCAGCTAAGTCAATGGCTACGACCTAGCAAGGCGCCATTAGTAACATTGCATGTATCTACAAAGTCTCACTTGTATCGTCAAGAGCGATGTATAACAATGATGGATTAAAGTTAAGTATTCCAGCAGCTACGTACTTTTCTTTATAGCATTCATTACGTATCCTGTTTCAGACCTATCTCTAGCCTGCGTGGGTTAACGCGTGCATATCGGCTGACTCCACTCAGGTAGTGTTCGTAGTGTTGGCTAACTGCTAACTCTACAGAATACATAACGAACTTAATCAATATGAATAAGATAAACAAAAATAAATAAATGCAGGAAAATGGAGGCGTTTGAGGGAACCTACCAGTAAATGCAATCTTTGAGAGTGTGGTGGTACTGCATTTTATCATTAACATTATAATCAAAACAGTGGCTGTGTAACAGTTTTCATAAATAAATGAGCAAAGTAAAATATGAACAGTATTTGATGATACAACTACAAGGGATGTTAAACATGGACAGTAATACAAGTACCAGTTAAAAGAAAGCCTTAACTATTGAAACTACAGTCTATATGGAGTACAAAGATAACTTCAACAAAACAGCTTTATGAATACAGGAAAATGAGTGTATGTAGGAAGAGACAGTGTGGGAAGTAATGAAGAGCAGAGATGATTATATGAAGTTTAGGAGAGGGGAAGTGTTGAGCTGTGTTTGGTCATTAAGATTAGATCTGGACTGTGAGCAAGATGTTTGTTAATTTCGTGGGCTTCCAGCAGGTTAAGTTTATGGCCTTTGTTTGCTAAGTGAAGTACAGGGACACTGGGTGGTAGTTGTGACCCTCACCCAGTACATGCTCAGCAAATGCAGTGTCTGAATTGTGCAACCTCCAGCTGCGTTCATGTTCAGCCAGCCTAGTTGCTATGTCTCTGCCTGACTGAACTAATTCACTTTACACGCGGTGCACGTTCACGTGGGACCTGCCCTGTTAGACAGCTCAGGCTCTAATGACTACTTAGGGCCTGTTTCTACATAGGGTACAGGGTCCAGACTGTGTTTCGACTGTGCTCGGAACCATGGAATCGCGAGTGGACTCGTCTTATTAACTTTTCATAGACGTCAAGTACCTCGTTTACGCATAGCTTGCCGTGTCGCTTCTGGGTGCATGTAGTGCGCCCGTCGTGTTGTAGGCTATCCGGTGGGAGAGCGATTTCGCGACAGATGACAGGTGCGCAACGGAAACACAGTACTTCATATGGGAACTACATACATCAAGGGGCCGGTACGCCGCCAGTTGCCAGTCGTTTGCTGTTCGACTCTTTAATCTTTGACCGAACTGCTACGAATCTCTCTCGAACACACGTATCATGTCTTGACCTTGCACTGGGCTCTGCATGTTTTTCGTAAACATGGGTGACGAGCTCGTAATACTTGTTCAGTAACATCCAGAACTCTATGATGTGACACACACAGATTACGACAATACTCTGTCAAAGACAATATATGCAGGTTCATCGGCGAGAAGCTTAACAAATCCAGTAATTATATGGTATGTTTTCCTGTTTGCGTTACCTCTTGTTGTAAATGCTGAAGGTAATAGTGAAAATATTTTTCACATTTAGCTATAATGTTGCTTACTTGTAGGTGACGAGTGCAGAAGCTGATAGGAGCTACTGAAGTTGTATTTTACTCGAGCTCCTGCTAGAACCACAACCATATGTGGCCAGGCTGCAAAGAAGAAGATGAAATGCAGTTTTTAATTCTGTTTCTTCAAAACGGTGGGACTTTTACCAACGTTCAGATTTTCATGCATGATAATGTAAACGGCGAAGAAAAAGAGTATGTTGAAGTAATTCTATCCTTGGCGGATCGCATTACTCCCTCTCCTGCAAGCTTTACAACATCAAGGCGTGCTGACCAGATAAAAAAGCCAAAGGGCGATAGAGAGCACTGGGTGCACTCGACTGCAAATTGTCGCTCATGTCGGCACCAATGACTCCTGCCGTCTGGGTTCAGAGGTCATCCTCAGTTCATACAGGCGGTTGGCAGAACTGGTGAAGGCGGGAAGCCTCGTTCGCGGGGTGGGATCTGAGCTAACTATTTGTAGTGTCGTTCCCAGAACCGATGACGGTCCTCTGGTTTGGAGCCAAGTGGAAGGCTTAAACCTGAGGCTCGGACGATTCTGCGGAGATCTGGGCTGCAAATGTCTCGACCTCCGCTATCAGGTGGAGAAATGTAGGGTCCACCTGAATAGGTCAGGCGTGCACTACACGCAGGAAGCGGCTACAAGGGTAGCGGAGTACGTGAGGAGTGCACAAGTGGGTTTTTTAGGTTAGAGAATTCCCTCCCTAGGCCCGACAAGACGCCTCCTGAGACGCGACAAGGTGGTAGTAGGCAAAACGCAACAGGGAATAACAATATTAATGTGGTAATAGTAAACTGCAGGTGCGTCTATAGAAAGGTCCCAGAACTACTCTCATTAATAAACGGTCACAATGACGATATAGTACTAGCGGCGGAAAGTTGGCTGAAACCAGATGTAAACAGTAATGAAATTCTAAACTCAGATTGGAATGTATACCGCATAGGCAGGCTGGACAGTGAAGGGCGAGGCGTGTTTATAGCGATAAAAAGTGCAATAGTATCGAAGGAGCCGACCGTAGTGGCCGAGCGGTTGTAGGCGCTTCAGTCTGGAACCGCGCGACCGCTACGGTCGCAGGTTCGAATCCTGCCTCGGGCATGGATGTGTGTGATGTCCTTAGGTTAGTTAGGTTTAAGTAGTTCTGAGTTCTAGGGGACTGATGGCCTCAGATGTTAAGTTCCATAGTCGTCAGAGCCATTTTTTTGAAGTATCGAAAGAAATTGACGGAGATCCGAAATGTGAAATAATTTGGGTGAAGGTCACAGTTAAAGCAGGCTCAAACATGGTAATTGGATGTCTCTATAGGCCCCCTGGCTCAGCAGCTGTTGTGGCAGAGCACCTGAAGGAAAATTTGGAAAATATTTCTAGTAGGTTTCCCGAGCATCTTATAGTTCTGGATGGAGATTTTAATTTACCAGATGTTGACTGGGAGACTCAGACGTTTATAACGGGTGGCAGGGAAAAGAATCCAGTGAAATTTTTTTAAGTGCATTGTCTGAAAACTTCCTTGAGCAGTTAAACAGAGAACCGACTCGTGGCGATAACATATTAGACCTTCTGGTGACAAACAGACCCGAACTATTTGAAACAGTTAACGCAGAACAGGGAATCAGCGATCATAAAGCGGTTACTGCATCGATGATTTCAGCCGTAAGTAGAAATATTAAAAAAGGTAGGAAGATTTTTCTGTTTAGCAAAAGTGAAAAAAGCAGATTTCGGAGTACTTGACGGCTCAACACAAAAGTTTTGTCTCAAGTACAGATAGTGTTGAGGATCAGTGGACAAAGTTCAAAACCATTGTACAATATGCGTTAGATGAGTATGTGCCAAGCAAGGGAAAAAAGCCACCGTGGTACAACAACCGAGTTAGAAAACTGCAAAGGGAACTTCACAGCAAACATAAACATAGCCAAAGCCTTGCAGAATAACAAAAATTACACGAAGCGAAATGTAGTGTGAGGAGGGCTATGCGAGTGGCGTTCAATGAATTCGAAAGTAAAGTTCTATGTACTGACTTCGCAGAAAATCCTAAGAAATTTTGGTCTTATGTCAAAGCGGTAGGTGGATCAAAACGAAATGTCCAGACACTCTGTGACCAAAATGGTACTGAAACAGAGGATGACAGACTAAAGGCCGAAATACTAAATGTCTTTTTCCAAAGCTGTTTCACAGAGGAAGACTGCGCTGTAGTTCCTTCGCTAGATTGTCGCACATATGACAAAATGGTAGATATCGAAATAGATGACAGAGGGGATAGAAAAACAATTAAAATCGCTGAAAAGAGGAAAGGCCGCTGGACCTGATGGGATACCAGTTCGATTTTACACGGAGTACGCGAAGGAACTTGCCCCCCCCACCCCCCTTCTTGCCACGGTGTACTGTAGGTCTCTGGAAGAGCGTAGCGTTCCAAAAGATTGGAAAAGGGCACAGGTCATCCCCGTTTTCAAGAAGGGACGTCGAACAGATGTGCAGAACTATAGACCTATATCTCTAACGTCGATCAGTTGTAGAATTTTGGAACACGTATTATGCTCGAGTATAATAACTTTTCTGGAGACTAGAAATCTGCTCTGTAGGAATCAGCATGGGTTTCGAAAAAGACGATCGTGTGAAACCCAGCTCGCGCTATTCGTCCTGAAGACTCAGAGGGCCGTAGACACGGGTTCCCAGCTAGATGCCGTGTTTCTTGACTTCCGCAAGGCGTTTGATACAGTTTCCCACAGTCGTTTAATGAACAAAGTAAGAGCATATGGACTATCAGACCAATTGTGTGATTGGACTGAAGAGTTCCTAGATAACAGAACGCAGCATGTCATTCTCAATGGAGAGAAGTCTTCCGAAGTAAGAGTGATTTGAGGTGTGCCGCAGGCGAGTGTCGTAGGACCGTTACTATTCACAGTATATATAAATGACCTTGTGGTTAACATCGGAAGTTCACTGAGGCTATTTGCGGGTGATGCTGTAGTATATCGAGAGGTTGTAACAATGGAAAATTGTACAGTAATGCAGGAGGACCTGCAACGAATTGACGCATGGTGCAGGGAATGGCAATTGAATCTCAATGTAGACAAGTGTAATGCGCTGCGAATACATAGAAAGAAAGATCCTTTATCATTTAGCTACAATATAGCAGGTCAGCAACTTGAAGCAGTTAATTCCATAAATTATCTGGGAGCAGGCATTAGGAGTGATTTAAAATGGATTGACCATGTAAAATTAATCGTCGGTAAAGCAGTTTCCAGACAGATTCATTGGAAGAATCCTAAGGAAATGCAATCCGAAAACAAAGGAAGTAGGTTACAGTACGCTTGTTCGCCCACTGCTTGAATACTGCTCAGCGGTGTGGTATCCGTACCAGATAGGGTTGATACACTCCTGGAAATGGAAAAAAGAACACATTGACACCGGTGTGTCAGACCCACCATACTTGCTCCGGACACTGCGAGAGGGCTGTACAAGCAATGATCACACGCACGGCACAGCGGACACACCAGGAACCGCAGTGTTGGCCGTCGAATGGAGCTAGCTGCGCAGCATTTGTGCACCGCCGCCGTCAGTGTCAGCCAGTTTGCCGTGGCATACGGAGCTCCATCGCAGTCTTTAACACTGGTAGCATGCCGCGACAGCGTGGACGTGAACCGTATGTGCAGTTGACGGACTTTGAGCGAGGGCGTATAGTGGGCATGCGGGAGGCCGGGTGGACGTACCGCCGAATTGCTCAACACGTGGGGCGTGAGGTCTCCACAGTACATCGATGTTGTCGCCAGTGGCCGGCGGAAGGTGCACGTGCCCGTCGACCTGGGACCGGACCGCAGCGACGCACGGATGCACGCCAAGACCGTAGGATCCTACGCAGTGCCGTAGGGGACCGCACCGCCACTTCCCAGCAAATTAGGGACACTGTTGCTCCTGGGGTATCGGCGAGGACCATTCGCAACCGTCTCCATGAAGCTGGGCTACGGTCCCGCACACCGTTAGGCCGTCTTCCGCTCACGCCCCAACATCGTGCAGCCCGCCTCCAGTGGTGTCGCGACAGGCGTGAATGGAGGGACGAATGGAGACGTGTCGTCTTCAGCGATGAGAGTCGCTTCTGCCTTGGTGCCAATGATGGTCGTATGCGTGTTTGGCGCCGTGCAGGTGAGCGCCACAATCAGGACTGCATACGACCGAGGCACACAGGGCCAACACCCGGCATCATGGTGTGGGGAGCGATCTCCTACACTGGCCGTACACCACTGGTGATCGTCGAGGGGACACTGAATAGTGCACGGTACATCCAAACCGTCATCGAACCCATCGTTCTACCATTCCTAGACCGGCAAGGGAACTTGCTGTTCCAACAGGACAACGCACGTCCGCATGTATCCCGTGCCGCCCAACGTGCTCTAGAAGGTGTAAGTCAACTACCCTGGCCAGCAAGATCTCCGGATCTGTCCCCCATTGAGCATGTTTGGGACTGGATGAAGCGTCGTCTCACGCGGTCTGCACGTCCAGCACGAACGCTGGTCCAACTGAGGCGCCAGGTGGAAATGGCATGGCAAGCCGTTCCACAGAACTACATCCAGCATCTCTACGATCGTCTCCATGGGAGAATAGCAGCCTGCATTGCTGCGAAAGGTGGATATACACTGTACTAGTGCCGACATTGTGCATGCTCTGTTGCCTGTGTCTATGTGCCTGTGGTTCTGTCAGTGTGATCATGTGATGTATCTGACCCCAGGAATGTGTCAGTAAAGTTTCCCCTTCCTGGGACAATGAATTCACGGTGTTCTTATTTCAATTTCCAGGAGTGTAGAAGAGATAGAGAAGATCCAACGGAGTGCAGCGCGCTTCGTTACAGGATCATTTAGTAATCACGAAAGCGTTACAGAGATGATAGATAAACTCCAGTGGAAGGCTCTGCAGGAGAGACGCTCAGTAGCTCGGTACGGGCTTTTGTTGAAGTTTTGAGAACATACCTTCGCCGAGGAGTCAAGCAGTATATTGCTCCCTCCTACGTATATCTCCCGAAGAGACCATGAGGATAAAATCAGAGAGATTAGAGCCAACACAGAGGCATACCGACAATCTTTCTTTCCACGAACAATACGAGACTGGAATAGAAGGGAGAACTGATAGAGGTACTCAAAGTACCCTCCGCCACACACCGTCAGGTGGCTTGCAGAATATGGATGTAGATGTAGATGAAGTGTTTTCGACCTCAGGAAGAAGGGACAGCAATAAATTGTTGCAATTAATAAAATTCATTCTAATGTATTTTACGAATTTCACAGTACCATCAGCGAGCCTACTAAATATCGTGTGGAATTATCTATCTTCTTCTGTAACTCGGAATAAAGGCTGAACGTAGTAACAACGTTTCTTTCTTTCTCGCTCGTCTTCTCCTCAATAAAACTAAATATTTCCCGAGAGTCACAGCAACATCCTCGTCTGTTTGCTACTTTGATGACTGAATGCAGCTCGCACGCGGTATGTTAAGTGGGAATGCGCGCGACTCGACCCGGTAGGAGCACAGCCGAAGCACAGTCGGAACAATCGCAAGTGAAAACCGCCGCTTATGCGCCAAATCGAACGGTGGGCGCCGAACTGCACCCTACGTGTACAATGGGGCTTTTCCGTGGACAACGCTAATTCGCTGGATCTAATATGGGATAGATCTGTCTAAGACAGGATCGATATCTGTACCATTAGAGGTAGACCGTACTATTTTTCATATAAGGAGAAATATGTACCAGCACATGTCGAAATTCGAAAGTGATATTGCTGTTTCCATTGTTCGGAACTTTAAGACTGTCACGCAAATACGGTATCGATGGTTTACGGAGGGCCATACTCAACGCCATGCAGGATCGTACAGCCACGTTCGGATGAGTCCCGCTTGTGATGGACGTATACATGTGTGGAAGCCCATGGAGAACGAACTGTACCAGATTGCATTCGTCTTCGTCCTATGGCTCTGGTTGCCTGGCGTTATGGTATAAGGTGCTATTGGATACACAATACGATCACCTCTGGTTCGCACAGCATAGCCGGTAATTTAGGCAAAGGTTGTTGCATTTCTGGCATGTTAGTGTCAGTAGCTCTGCACTGACTTCGAGGTCGCCGTTGCGTTATCTTTCAACAAGGTACTGCAAGACCACGTATTGCCCGTGCTGACCTGGCCCACCTCAGTACATACGTGTTCGAATGTTGCCCTTGCCAGAACGATCTCCATATCTCTCATCCATTGAAAACATCTGGTCATGGACTGCCGAGAATGACACCCCACAACTCTGCAGCCACTACGATTTATGAACTCTGGTGCACAGCTTTAAGTAGCATGGAATTGTATACACGTGTCATCTAAGACCAAATACGAGCAACTAATTGGAAGTCTGTAGCGAAGAAACAAAGGGAAATATGCAGTTTTATCTAGGTCTAGTTTTCAGATACGCAATGCTAGCTCACTTGGAGAAGGATGTGCGTAGAAAACAAACACAATTTGTTGATTAAACTGTCTTGTCATTCGTCTGAATGGAAGTGGGCTGCGTGGTGGTTGCAGAAGTGTTTAAAATCCAGATTCTTCAAGAACTGCTTTGTTTTGCTCGCCCTGTGAGAAGGCGAGTTGTCATGACTGGAACACAACTCCACTCAATAACACCCACTGCTTCTTTTAAACTCAATATTCTGAAGACAAACTACAGCATATCAGCCGCCGGTTATAGTCCGGCTCTTATTTGTGATTTTAAGTAATTTGCAATTCGCAGCAATGAAATCGCACTCTCTTTTGTTAGGTGAGCATTACTTGAAAAGTTTCACACCAATAATTGCCGTTTCATATCTTTCTCAAAATTGGTGCGGCTGTGTTTCGCCAACAACTACTCTACTTAATATCGAATATCAGCTACAAGAATTTTGACTATCGAGTCTGAGCTTTTTATTCCTGTACCGTATGGAGTGGTATCCACTGACTGGAAAGCTGTTCAAAATGAGTACTGCTGGAAGGTCAAGTGAACTTTTATTACCAACGGAATTTCTTTCGTATCTGAATTTATTAAGCCATGGAATGATCGTGACGACAAAGGAAAATAATCCCAAATTCTAGCTGCATTCATTCGACTCGTTGGTGGCGCAGTGGCTAGCACACTGGACTCGCATTCGGGAGGACGATTTAGGTTTTCCATGATTTCCATAAATCGCTCCAGGCAAATGCCGGGATGGTTCCTGTGAAAGGGCACGGTCGACTTCCTTCCCCGTCCTTCCTTAATCCGATGAGACCGATGACCTCGCTGTCTGGTCTCCTTCCCCAAACAAACAACCAACCAACCAACCATTCGACTAGTTAGTTTTCAAAAGACTCACTTTGTCATAAATTAGTGTAATCTTTCCGTTTGAATCTTAAGAATGACAGCCACTGAATGTCGTTGGCGGCGCGACGGAAGAAGCCCTACCATTGTTTCTGTTTTGAATCACGTTCACACTTTTACTTATAAAATACTTTATTAAAATATACATATGTTCACTTTACAAAAGACACACGAAGACTATCTATTGCGCCTCATCACTCACGCATATATACACAAACATAGCTGTCACCACAATCGATACTTCTCGAACATACTCGATATAACTTATTCTAGAACGATGTTCTGGAACTTTCTCATATCCGATATAAATGTATTACATAATTCCAACACACCTCCTTACATTTATATCGCGATGTTTAACATATTCCTAATTTTAATGAATTTTTCATTACATAACGACTTTGTGAATATATCTGCAACATTTTCATTTGAATCTACTTTAACAATATCAATGAGTCCCTGTACATAATACTCATTCACAAAATGGTAATGCACTTCTATGTATTTTGAATTCTTTGTAAAATTACCAAACTTCGCTATATTTAATG